>NC_080670.1:209899045-209974045 GCF_030247195.1 Topomyia yanbarensis | reverse complement strand
TTAATGGATTTATCATTGTCCGAACAAAAATGCTTGGTTTGGCAGGTGATATGCACACGGGGACTGCAAAGAGTCAATCAAGACATTTTTGTCAAGGAATACCTACCTAAATCCTGGAATCAAGTTTTTTGCAGTTATGTATATAAATACATGGAAATAACTTTTTTCTGTAAACCGCTGCCGGACAGTGGGAGTTAGGATGATTAACACACACACTATTGAATTTCATCAGTACAACATTACGTGTATGATGTAGTTGTAAGTGTGACACTTTCGTAAATTCAAGTTCCATTGTCACCATTATAAACTGTTCCACCTCGCTCACTGTCGATCTAAAACGGGTATACGTATAGTCAATCGCGATGATGTTCACCCGCAATGTCCACACTTTATTTTGTGGTTCACTCATTTCACTTTTAGTAGAAAGGCAATGGGACTTTTCCCGTTCTATGGTGTATTCTTAGCAGAGCGATGCGGGTAGTATTTGATAAGTTGTTTGCGATTGGCAAGCGGTTCGCTTTTTAGCTTTAGGTCTGTACGAGATGAAAAGGCAGCTTCAGAAGAATGAATACAACGATTTAAAATTAAAACTAACCGACATTGATGTGCGAATTTAGTATGGAAGCAGAGTTGAGTTTCTTCGTTCGAAGCGACATACCTTGCTGGGACGTGAATGGATGAGGGAGCCACAGATTGGACAAAGATGACAGGGAGAGAAAATTTTAAACTTCCAGTTTCAGGCATCGGAAGATCAACGTAATAGGTTACAGACTCGGGTAGCCTTCATCAGGAAGAATTATGTATTGGGGCGCGGGGTTGTCCTCCTCGAGTCGGCAGGGGTTCCTCCAGACACGATTTCGTAGTATGGCTCAGATGCGGATCGGAAAGACTTCGAGACGCATGTGATGTTCGTGCTGAAGTCCCGTGTTTGTTGGCTCATTCGACAGAAATGTTTTATGTCGCGCCTTGGAGTTGCATCAAACCAGCGTGGGTGTATGGTATAGGCGGAAGAGGGCACTTCTGAGGATAAGGAAAATAAAAGGGGCAGTTAAATTTGTATATTCATGATTTTTAGGAAGGTGTATACGAGGGACATATAGAGGAGATCGCGGCTTACACGGCGGCTGGCGGAATTGGACTCTGTGCACGCCCAGACAACGTGCTCGATATCGTGATAGCCGTCACCACAAGCGCAGATACAACGCAGATAATACCTTAGGGATTATCGAATCTAGCCTCCTTCCTAGTTCCACATTGCTCCATGAATTTTGCTAACCGTAGAGGGTTCTCTGATGAGTAATACTTAAAAATTCGTTGAAACAAATTGGTTTTTCATGAATGTCACTTTCTAAAGCACCCACCTTAGCTAAAGAGTCCGCCTCTTGTTGCCCGGAATGAAGCAATGAGAAGGTACCCAATCCAAGGTAATCTGGAAAGATTTGTCAGATAAAGCACTCAGTAGCTCCCGTATTTTCCCCAATATGCTCGCTCATATTTTTGATGTAAATTTCGTTTGGTTTTTCATCCATGAAGGTTTTAGTTGATACAGATAGATTAGATAATTTTGGTTGCATGTTTGAGTTTCGATAGACACCAATCTGCCGCTAGCTGGCAAAAACGATTGCTCAATACGTTACTCAGCGGGTCACAGCGACGGTAGTGATGGTTCGCTCACATATCGAGCGGGAAGCGGCCATCGAGAAAAGCGACTTCGTTTCGGACCACGTTTAAAGCCATTCGTTGCCCTGGCTAATCATAAGGGACCCAAGAGACGCCAAGCCGCTCTAGCAGTGCTCTGCTCCACTGCTAATCGCCAAGGAGAGCGAAGTAGGTTGGATAATGGTTTCACCTGAGGTGTCTTCCTGGACCATTCACGTGGAGTAGGTGGGCGCGGTGATTCATCCCCACCGTCGCTAGGAAGCTTCCGACAAAGGAGCAAAGCTAATTGTTAAGGACCGCTGTCGGAGCAGGCAACGGTTGCATATATCATTCCTGGAAGAACTCGGCCATTGGAATTTGATGGAAATAAAAGTCGGTAAATTTATTTTGTTTACTTATTTTTGTTTATGTTCGAAAATCGCAAATTCTGCTAGAAGCACCTACGTCGCGCTATTAAATAGGATCCGCTGGGAAAATCAACAAATACCCAAGTGGCCATTACAACATTTTTGGTGAAGGATTCGAAATTTCGAATATTGGCCGCCCTGTCACTAAGGGTCAGTCGGGCCAGTTAATTAGAATCTGACTGATTAGTGATCGAAGCTCTACTTACAAATTGTGTCGAAAAGAAGGATTATCCGCCACAAGAGACTTGGAAAGTGGGTTTTCTGTTAAAATCTATGAGTTTTATCATTATTTCCGAAGAAAAATGAAAAGTATGTTAATATTAGGGGAAACAGAGGGAAGTTCAAAAAAGCTCTTTTCTGGCAAAACCTTACCGTTAGGAATTTTGCAAAAATACTTGTGTTTAACATAGGAAAGATGTACAACAATAGTACTTTGGATGGATTTCTAATGGCTTGGTTTCGCTAGCAATGAGCGTCATTTGAACTCTCCTCTGTTTCAACTCTCCTCGGTTTCCCCTACTCTTCTTTACGATCAATATAGATCAAATTTTATTTTGCTCCGTATTCATGACACCTAAATAGACTTCGAATAAACCTTCGAGAATGGAAAGCCAATAGAAACAGAATTTAGGCGAATCGCCAATAGATCTGCTAGTATTTGTAACTAATTGGAATAAGACAACACCTGGAGCTCTAAATTGAATCTAAATAGTCAAACGCGACTTTCTATTTATTGGTCTATTTCATTTCACTTGGATATCATTTCAAATGGAATATATTGGATATTTCTGTTCTGCAGACCCCGTAATTTATCATTTATTTTGCTGCTGCAGTTACTTTTCAATTCGTTTGATTCTGCAATATTATCCTGTCCTGAACGATTTGTTATTTGGTCTGAGTTGAAGAACTTCTTGGTAGAGATTGTGCCAGATCGCAATGCAAAATCGAAGCCAAAGAAGACAACGGTCGGTTCAAGTTACTTTACGCTCGTCTGGACATGCCGTGGACTCAGGTGATTCGCATTTCTAATGCCAAAGGATCCTGATTCCTACGGTAGCAGACAAAGGGTTAAGTCGTCGGTAAACTCTAAGCTTGTTCATATGACCCTTTCCACGCTTTTCTAAAACTTTCTTCTGTCAACCCCTTGCTTTCCCTTGAGTACTATGGCTCTTAATGTTGAAAAATATACTTCATTTTCCAGTCCCTTGCTAATTGAATGTCGTTAAAAACATAAAAAAAAAACAAAAATTGTCTCCCTCTTAGTCGTTAACAAAAAAGGAAGACAACAATTATTCAAAAATAAACATTGTTTGGCTGATGAAACTAGATAGCATCGTAATTTATGTAAGATGGACATCCTAATCATGTACAACAAAAAAATCGGTTGACGTTTTCACAACATATCTAAAGCTGGCAAGCAATTTGTAGTTGCGGATAGAAAAGCGGGGTTTGTATTTTTAATGAAATCATAAGTCAGAATATTTATCAGAAAGACTGCCTAGTGGTGAGACAGCTGTTTATCGTTTCAAGCATAATTGTAATTAAAATAAAATCGAAAATTTGCATAAAACAGCGATGACTAGATTTTTTCTGCCGATTTTATTCAACAAGCCTTTTCGGCATTCATGCATGACCAAATGCTCTATAGATTTGCATTTCACAATTAGTTTTACTTTAACTTTACAAAATTCAAATAAAAAATTATTGTAAATCAATTGAGCTTACTACATGGAGTTCGCGTTCGTCTATAGCGCGACATCAAACTTTTTCACGAATTACAATGTTCACCCTTAATATTCGCTGCTCGCGAGCTTACGGAGGTTCAAACAGGGTTTTGACGCTCCATGTAACCGAGTTTTCAATTAGTTTCGTTTACCGATTAATATATCTCATTTTTAGAAGTTAATTAATTATTGGGCTTGCCGCCGTACCTAGCCTCGTGATAGAACAGACGCTGTTTCGAGTCGCTCTTGATACGGATAACAATTAGCTCTTAGGTTTTCCCCTTCCATACCATTAAATAACCAACGATTCCTCCAGGATTGATTACCTCCCAGGATAGAAGTTCTGTATCAGAAGTAGATGACCACATAGTGAGGTCCCATGATGCACCGGCTACATGTCAGAAAAGTATACGACAGAGCAGCTAAGAAAAAAGATCCATGGCGTAAGAAACGTAGGTACGACGGAGGCAGTAGGATCAAAACCACGAGGAAGGAAACCGCCCCGGCAGCTATCAAGAAACGAATGTGTTGATAGATCTTACAGGTATAGTTGCCATGTGTAATTGGTTAGCACATGAGCTGTTATTGAACGGATAAACACGTAGAGAGGGCACATATAGAATAAGGGTTAAGGGTTGAAGATGATGGTCAAGTTGTGGATCCACCCACGCTAGGCGAAGTACAAAAGTCTATTTGATCGCTGTGAATGGAAAGGCTGTTGGGATGGACAGAATCTTGACCTCGCTTCTAAAAGTCGGGAGTGATCGGTTACATTAAGCAATTCATTGCGCGATCGGGATGAGTGTAAGAAGACTTCAAAAAGGATCATATACTCGAGCGTAATAACTTTCGAGGTATAGTGATCATCAATACCGCCTGTAAGGTACTCTCATGTGTTCTTAGGTCGTTGGCTAAATCTTTTGTTGGCGAATACCAAAGCGTGTTTCGAAAAGGAAAATCAAAAACTTGCGCATTTGTCATGTACTGGTTAATTTAAATGCAGCGTATGGTTCAGTGAAAGGGCACGAACTGTTGCAGATGATGCTAAAACATGATTGGACTGGTTCACACGACAAACTATAGCGGTAACATACATGTTATGTTCTCTTCCGTATGAGCAAAATGCCTGACGTTGAAAGGAATGTGAGTGATCCCTACTTATAGATGCGGATTATTTTGATATTTCGAGGAATCCAATAAAGTTTTACATAGCGATGAAGATTAGTCACGAACATCTTTCCTGCATTTGGAGGAAACATCGATCAATTAGTTCAACAGGGCGAATGTTATTAACATTCTTCAAAGTATCTTTGAATCTCGTAACGCTCTCATTTTGAGAAAATTGACCAGAAAAATATTTTTTCTCACACGATCGACCACCAATGTCCGTTTGCCCGTACCATTAAGCCTACATGATAATGACCGGGAAAGAAAAGCCCCCCGGCTATATGCGAGCCAATCGGTCGAAATATTTATCATTCAGCTTTTGGCTCTCTGTTTGCCTTCCATCGAGCTGAAATTATGCTGAAGAGATTATATAAAATAACCAGCCGCCGCAGCCATCGAATGGATATAGGAGAATGTGTAGAGTCCGATTCGCACCCTATTCCCGTCTGCTCTCGGATCGAACTGGAGTATAAATCGGGTTATGGGGGTTCGCTTCAGGGGTACAGCGAAAAAATTATAAAACGAGGAAAAAACAGGTTGAAAGTAGTTTTCTCGTCTGACGTATACGCTTGCTGGGTTTGCGACCGATTACGCAACATGGCGAGTACCGTTTGCGTTTTCTGGTGTTGTTGTTGTCGTGTGTAGGGAGTTTATAGAGTGGGGCGGCGGGTCAGGGAACTGGTTTGAAATTGTTGCATTTTGCGTTATTGGCGGAAAAACGGGTGCAAGAAATCGATTCATGGCATAATTTAGGAAGTGGAAGGAAAATTACATTCGGATGCCCATTTCTTTTCTGATATTTGATCAATCTGACTGAAGTTGCACTTTGACAGGTTAGAGTTTCATTGTTTAAAAAAGAGTTTAAAATGTAGTTTCGATTCAAATCGTGTCCATTTTTTGAATGTTGGGTAGTGGATATCACTAGCCAATAATTTACATGGCGACAAGTTCTGTTACTTTTTTGAATTTAGTTGCAATCTGCACCATGTCGGTGCCAGATACTGATGAGTCAAAGTCGCAACGTAATTTATTACTTAATATGATAAAACAGTTAAGTAGTAAAGTAGTTTTAAACCCCTGTGAACGTTAGAAAAAAGTTGTGCAAGATTAAAAAATGCTAAAGCAAAATCAACAACATTGTATACCAAATCTCGCAGCTGTTGGAATGCCAACAGTTAAACGCAACTCCTTTCCAGTTTCAGCTAAGAAAGTTGCCATTTCCCTACCCATACGACCATTGTACGCGCAGGCAGGTATTTGAACTTTTCCCAAACAACCCTCGCGGGATCGAAGGTCAACTCTAGGTGGTACATCTCATCGCAAGATTTATGGACCCACCCCCTCTGACGCACGGCTTAAAACCCCAACAGCCAGCGCAAACAATGCAAGCATAATTCCCCTTTATTGCATGTATGTACGACGTTCGTTCAAGATAACAGGTAGTACCGTGAAATCGAAAGTAATTTGTTGGTATCGACCTCTCTCACTGACTCCGCAGTATGCCATGCCGCACACGATCACGGTGGTTTGGTACTGGGCTCCTTCGACACGAGTAGATAGGTAAAGCAGCGATCGCGACGAGGTTAATGGTAAAAATTTGATGAATGACCAAATTGGTCGCTGTTGCAGGGATTGCTTACACGTTCGTCTTGCCACCGCTGCCGCCGACCGGTCGGTTTGGTCCAAAGTGAAAGTGAAGATATTGTCCCTGCTTTTGCGATCGATCAGGTTGGTGAAATTAAGAAAGATTGCCGCAATAATAGTCGCCGATAAATCCTGATGACGACGGCAGTCAGTGGCAATCGTCTGTCCTCGGTTCGATAGCCATAATAGGTACACGTACGTACGGCTTCGGTAAGGAGTCTCTTGTTGTTTTAAACGGTTCAATTGAGCGTGGATGGATTTTTCGGTCGTTGATCGCACGGCCAGATGTTTATGCAAGCCTGAACGTACAGCGTTAGTGCTGGCGCGGAAAAAAGTGTTAGGCATTTCCGTGCAGAAATTTGCATAGCTTTAGCACCTCCGGAGCAGCGAACCGCTGATTTCACCATTATTGTCAGCAGGCGAGTAAAAGTTGCCTCCTTGCGTCGACTTGAGTGATCATCGTATTCTGTTGTCTAACTACTTTCAGGTATTGTACAAATGGCAGTTACCAAACGAGTATTAATCAGGAATGGAAATCTTTTCGCGTGCGTCGATAGCAGATGGCCCCACGAGCACACTCGTATTGTTTTTAAAACTAATATATGAGAAAGTTTCAGTTGTCTCTCTTCTTGCATAGACTCTGGGACTTTTCATGGGTTTTGATATGTTATTGTCCTAAAGTACAAAAAATCTTCTTGTAATAGTTCCGCTTTTAGAAATAAAGCACTGGAGATATTAACTAACAGTAATAAGCCATGCTATAAAATCAGCTAAATTTCCTTTTCCAAATTGACAAGTGTTTCGTGAGGAAGCAAATTACATCTCCAATCTGGTTTCATGACAGTAGATATCAGCACAGGCTCACACTTCAAGCGAGTAATATTACGTAGAAAATTAACTTGGTTTTATCTATTTTCTAGCTAGGATTTCACTACGGATTTGGTCTCATTGAACGAAAAGTACTATATCTACAGTTAACTCACGACGTCTACTAGCTGAACTCCAAACGGGACATGATCCAGGTCTACCAAAATATTGGCAACCAACAGGGGATCCGATGGAACCTCATCGTGTGTCACTTAGAGGAATCCGATTTGCATCCCATAAGCAGAAGTTTAGTCGTTATCACCGCAAACGATGTAAGTTTCGACAATTGTCAAAATTTTTAAAAGATTTTTTTTTCAGGACAAGAAAACAAACGAGCACAAAGGTGACATTCCGTAGTGATGATATCACGCGTCAAAAGCATTGCTGTTTATGCTTCGTGGAAAAACTTGTAATACAATTTGAAAGAAATCGCAGCAGGCTGGTGTGGCGCATCACTGGCAGTTCGCATACGAATAGGAAATAGAAAATCTTGAGAAATTTCAGTAATTGGATGTTTTCTTTTTAAAAATAATAGAAATAGAGCTTGAAAAGAACTTACAGTGGTTAGTGATATGATGACTACTTTTTGATAAATATTTCAATTATTATTATTATATCTTCGATATATATCGTACAGATTACACTTAATGCTATTGCTAGTGCCAATGTTAAAAATTTCTAATTGCTAACTTATAATTAGATTTAGTGGTATGGAAGTCATAAACTAAAGCAGTTCCGTTGTATCTGCTACAAAATCTGTCTACCGGATTGTTCTGGCCATATGCTGTACGGTGCCACAGAAGCGAAGCGGACAATTCCTTATATTACGAGGGGAAACAAACAAATGAATCCTTGAGAGATTGTTGGGACAGTCAATATTGAAGAGCGGAAGACGGATAGGGTCGTTCCAATGCAATTTTCTAAGCGAAAATCGTACAAAACTTCTCTGAACGCGCTCCACTCGGCTACCTTGAACGGCGTTGTATGGTGCACATACTTGTACAGCATACTCCAAGGTGCTCCGGACCAGTGCGCAGTATAAAGATTTCAGGGCGTAGAAATCCACAAAATCGATTGTGTTCCGTTTTAGAAAACCCAATGTTGTAAAAGCCTTTGCCGTTGTGGTCAGCGAAATGAAGTTTTCTGTCGAATAACATTCCCAAGTCACGGATAGCATCCACCCGCTCGATGACACTGGCTTAAAGAGTATATTCGCAACACCTTATATTTGCCGAGCGTCCGAAACTTATCACCTTACATTTATCAACGTTGATCTGCAAATGGATCAGCATGCACCATTCCTCTATATTGGCTATATCGTCTTGGAGCACAGCAGAGTCGAGTGCTGAGGCAACTGAACGAAAGATTTTCAGATCATCAGCATAGAGTAGTTTTTCAGAGTTAATGCGGGTGCAGAGATCGTTGATGAATACGAGAAAAATCAATGGCCCTAGGTGACTTCCTTGAGGCACACCGGTTGGCGTTACGAATGCGCTTGAGCGTGCGGTGCCAGTTCTAACAAAGGCGGATCGTTGTGAGAGGTAAGAATGCAGCCATCTGGTTACCTAGTTGTGGGGCACCTTGTCGAATGCTTTCGCGAAATCAAAATATTTAGCGTCCACTTTTTGACGCTTCTCTACAGCAGGAACTAGAAAGCTCGTGTACGTCATCAAGTTCGAAGTGGCGAAGCGTTTTTTACAAATCCCTCTTGTCGTTCGTCGATTGTGTTGAAAGAAGCAGCGTACATCGCATTGTAGAAAAACTTTTCCAGAACTTTAGCTAGACTGTTCAGCAGCGAGATTCCTCTGTAGTTTTCAACATTGTGCGTGTCTCCAGCCTAATGAATAGGAACTATAGAACTATACTGGTGCAGAAAGTGCTCGGGCGCAATGTTTTATATACACAGGAGGCAAGCAATCCGGACCAGGTCCTTTCAAAGGATCAACGTTGGACAGAGCGCTCATTACATCGGAATCATTTACGTTAGGAAGAGGAGGTTGATATTATGCGTTGGCAATGTTTCAAATTACTGTTGCGATGGATAGACAAGAGGGCTGGTAAATACATCTCGGAAGTGATTTGCAAAAAGGTTCACCGACTCGGCAGCGGACTGTGAATTTTTGTCTCGAAGATAGACATTTTCCGATGCACCCCGGAACGTTTTCTGCTATTTATAAACGTCCAGAATGTCGAAAGAATATTTCGAAGGCTGCGTTGGACTTGGTTCAGATATTCGCCGAATGCACTGTTCCGGGCTGTTTCATATTGTAGTTCAGTTTGACGAAGAATAGTTTTGTTGTCGTCGGTCCTATGCTGTAAATATCGCTTTCGTTGTTTCCGGAGTACGTTGCGTAGGCGACCAAGCTTAGCGTTCCACCACGGAAATTTATGATCTGCTTTTCTACTGTCGCGTTTTTGGGAACATTACGGTGAAGAATCTCATATATGGCATCATAGAACGCCACAATCGCCTGATCTAAGTAATTTCCAACCAGCATCTCACGCCAATTGGGTGCACCAATGGCCATTGAGACTTCATCGAAGTAGCATCGAGTAAAGTCAAAGTTGAAGTCGTCGTTAATTGCATCAAAAGCTTCACCGTCATCAGAACGTATATCAAATCTTAAAACGAAGGGTTTATGGTGAGGGTCAACCTTCAGTATAGATGTGGGAGGCTCAATCAGTTCGAACACATCCGTGTCATTAACGAAAGCTAAATCGAGGGTCCGTCCATTCACGTTGCTAAGAGAACAGGTTTCATACAAGCCACCAGCGACCAACGTTTCTCGATGGCCGCCTCTTGTTCCGTGGTTGCTTTTTCAGGAAGGCAGCATTTATAATCGTCATCAAAAATCCACCGAAGATGAGAAAGATTATAATCACCTACAATAAGTACATTATCGCGCCTATTAGATTTGTTCAGGATGCTTTGAGCTGCAGAGGAGCTAACGCGGTACAAGTCAGGATTACTGTTCGGCCTTAGATAAATGCAGTAAATATATAACGATCGACCTAGCAGTGTAACGGGTACGACAACTTACTCCAAACGTTCACATCCAGGCATTTTTAGTATTGTCCCAGTTAGATTTTTCTTTATCGCTATAAGAACACCACCTACGCGACTTAGATCATTGTTTCGGTGAGAACGAAATATCGTAGTTGCAGAAAGCGAGGGCAAACAGTAAGGCCTTCGTTTTATCAAAAATATTCCGTAGTGATAATATCACAGTTCGGCACAGCGACTCAAACTAGGATGAATTATAGTATTTCTTCAAAATTACACGGTTGGAAAAAACGAATTTCTAAAACATGTCCGAAATTTTAGCTTCACGTAAATATTCTAAAACGTGACTGAGTGGTGCTTGATTGCGATCAAGAGAACCAGGTGCCAGCACACATTTGCCTATAGAAGAGGTGAGTCAAGAAATTCACCAGTGATAGGGCAAGTTAACTTACGCGCTACATTTTAATGAATTAGAAAAGAAGAGTCCGATTACCAACGCTGCCGACAATAAGCTGTTCTTCACGCAGATTAGGCTTTGGGCCAAGATTAAACCAATGATGACAAACCGAGGATAGATATCATAAGACCTAATAAACTAACGTTGCACACTTTCAATCCTTAAACTCGAATTTAGTTGAAAAGCAATCCAAATTACGGCACTTTCTAGAATTGGTCGAACTAGCGAGCAGTAGCTAGGTAATAGGTTTTAACCATACATTTTGGAACGCTTACGGTAAGCTTATTATATCCACACTAATCAACGAACAGATCCAATAATGATTGGAGGCAAACGAAATCTTCCATATTACACATAATAAAATATCACTACAGATCGTCAGCGTACACAAGTCTGTACCCTAATGTCAGTAACAGCATTATATCATTGAAGTACAATACGAACAATAGTGGGCTGAGGCTACTACCCTGCGGGTTACGGGGTTACGAAATACGAAGAAGTTCTCGAATCGAGCTTAACACCGAGAATCCTACCAATCAAATAAGATTCCAGCCATAGCATAAAGTGCTCCGATGCACCCAACTTGGATAACTTAGCTACACGATTATCATGACATTCATACGCTGCTCGTAGAACGGTGTGAACAACGTCCATGTCCAACGCTCCAGATGTTCAAAACAGGTAGTAGTGAAATCGAGAAGATTCGTGGTAACCAATCGTCCAGGCAAGGAACTAGTGATCCTTCTGTAGTTAATAATATTACACTCGTCGTAATCACTTCCATATCGCAATGAATTGCGAATTAGCGGTTGGAAATTTTGCACAGCGGTTCTGCAAGATAGTCACAAGAGGTGAACAACCGATTGTCGAGTCCTTATGACGGGTCAATGTACTTCAACGATTTGGGATTTGACCGGTTGGTTTACTAGGAACAATCATCGACATCGATCTGTCTCAACTACGCGGACCGGCAATTGAATATGACGAATAAATGCTGTGTTGGACGGATGCAGTACAGGAGAAAATCTAACGATCGAAGCTGTACGAAAAGGATCGCGAGGTACTGGTACCCGCTACGATCACTGTATTCAGGAACTACTCTACTGGATGGATTTGTCTATCAAGCAAAGTGGAACATGATTGAGATGGTGAATGCCACAGACGACAGCTGTGTCAGGTCAATCTATGTCAATTGCTTCCCACAGAGTCAGGTTTGTAACAGAGGTAATGATTGCAAGGATAACTAATTCCACCTCGGATGAAACGAACGAGCGTTGTACGAAGACCACGAGGTTTACAAGATGACGACACGAATTAATCCATGATGAGTGAAGTTCATGTTTAACAATTCTCGGTGGAGTGTTAAATTTGTCAGATACAAGAGTTTAAATGTAGCAGATATTCATCATTCAATCCAATGTATAGAAACAACAGAAGATTGTCAAACGAAGTTCATCCGGCTAATTTTGTGAGGTTATGTTAGGTTGGTGTAAACCTAGTAGAGGAAACTTTAAAATTCACAGCATGTAAACTATATCCATCAAAGAGAAAAAAGCAAAATTAGGTTCATTTCCAAGAATGGAAATTTCGTGTTCACTATTTATGGATTGAACAGCAATGTGCTGATATTGTAGATATTAATGGAATAAACAAAAGTCTGGCTATCGTGCAAATCAACTGAAAAAAGCTTGCCGGAAACGCAATACTTTTCACGCTACCTATCGCTGTAAATACGCAATCAACGTGATCAGGCCTAAATCAATGTAGACTAGTAGACCATAAAAACAACAAATTATCATAATTCACGATCGGCTATCTTAAATACCTTCACGCCGCAGATAAACAACGCCGTTGAACAGTGTTTTCGCATTCTTGCTCATCGATTTCGATTTGTTGTTATTTTCACGTGAGGAGGCTGCTCTACGGGCGTCACCGTCGGTTCCGATCCTGTTCGATAAATAACAGCCCAATACTCACTCGAGCGAGAAGTCGAACGAATGGAAAAATCAATTTCAATATTGCACCGCTTTTTATTACTTCATTCTACTCTCAAACGTGTTCTCTGCAACGCTTCTCTTTTCCACAGGGAAATCGGCATTCTACCGTCAACCCACGTGATCATTCCACGTAAAAACGTTCTTATCGCATCTGACTCAGCGAGATACTAGCTGCCGCTCAAAGTTTGCGGTGAACGTCTTCCGCTACCGCTCCATTGCGACGTTGACATTCTTCATACTTGCTGACGATCTGCCGCCGGCAGAGTTCAATCAACTACGAACCAAGCTACCATAAAACCACGAAACCACTACTCACCACATTTGAATTGGTCCACAAGCACAGAGCAAGAAAGTAGACCTAAGACGTTGGTCGGGACGGTTCGGGGCTGCGATTTTCCGTTGAAATTATGCCACATGCATGTACCTGTTCGAGCCTTCTCCATTACAACGCTATTCATTGGCCGGTGCAAGCAGTTGCACAGTTCCTGTTAATAGTAGTTTACTTGTTTTTTTTTGTTTTAACGTACACAGAGAAAAATCCAAATATGTTTCTTTTGTTTTGGTGTTTCGAACTTCCATCACTTTTTTTTCACTGTGCACCGAAGCATAAAATTGAAGAAGACGCTCCACATCCGTGACGGCTGCTCCGCCGCCGGGCGGGCAGACCACAAAAATGCACATTTCAAATTTTTCGCGCACTGAATTTATTTTAAAACGCTTGTTTTGCTTTCAGCTTTTCCGATTCCCGTGAACAGCCAGCCTGCTACGACTAGTAACTTCCAGTTTCTTATTGATGTAAGTACTACGTCTCTACATTGTAACGAATGAAAAGCGCTGCTTCCACAACTATATATACACAACCGCCGAGTGGTTATTTAGTTGTTTCGTTCGTGTTCGAAGAAAGTGCTAAAATTGGTAACCGCACGGGACGCCAAATTTCAAGTTTATGAAAAAAGATAACTGTCAAGCTGCGATCCAAGGTGGCGGCTGTGGCGACGGCAGCACGTTTTTTTTAATGGGCCTGTGTACCTATTTGCCGGATAGACCTTGCACTTGGATGGCGGTTTCCACCACCGGGGGAGGCAAAGCGTTGCAAATTTGGCTTAGCCGGCAAGCTAGACGCGGTAGGCCATGTGATGTGATTAGCCAGAAAAGCAACTGATCCAAATCGAAATTTTTGGAAAGACTCCGCGGCTCTTTGGGTGAGGGTTGCCACTTTTACAGATTCGTCTGTGAAGAAACATATGTTTTTTCCGAGCAATGTTGGACAGAATTGTTTTTCTCGCGAGACACATCTCTTATAATTTTACACATTCGTATAATTTTTTGTGAAAACTATATCACCATATATTTTTTGGGAATTTCTCACAATTTTAAGCTAGAAAATGAACACAGTTATCACTCTGGCATCAAGGCTCTGTGCTATAAACCAGTGGGAAGATGATGTAGATTTTAACTACAATATTATCTTCACCGGGTGGTTGAAATTTAGCCACAATTAACTACGATGATATCAGCTGGGTCACCCACTTATCGGTAAACATGAATCATGTTTGAACATGAATCATGTTCATGTTCAAACATGATTCATGTTTTCATGTTCAATCATGATTCATGTTTCCATGTTCAACCATAATTCATGTTTAAACATGATTCATGTTTTCATGATCAAACATGAATCATGTTTTCATGTTCAAACATGAATCATGAAAACACGAATCATGTTTGAACATGAAAACATAAATCATGTTTGAACATGAATTATGGTTGAACATGAATCATGTCGCAACATGAATCATGTTTGAACATTAATCATGTTGCAACATGAAAACATGAATCATGTTTCAACATGAAATTATGATTCATGTTTTAATGTTAAAACATGATTCATGTTTTCATGTTCAAACAGGATTCATGTTTTCATGTTCAAACATGATTTATGTTTTCATTCTTAAACATCATTCATGATTTCATGTTTAAACATGATTCATGTTTTCATGTTGAAACATAAATCATGTTTTCAGTTTTCGATTTTTTCATGTTTTCATGTTTGAACATGAAAACATGAATCATGTTTGATCATGAAAACATGAATCATGTTTGATCATGAAAACATGAATCATGTTTGAACATGAAAACATGAATTATGTTTCAATATGTAAACATGAATCATGTTTCAACATGAAAACATGAATTATGTTTCAACATGAAAACATGAATCATGTCTTCGTGTTGAAACATGAGTCATGTTTTCATGTTGAAACACGAATCATGTTTTCATGTTGAAATATGATTCAAGTTTGAAAATGAAAACATGATTCATGTTTTCATGTTGAAACATGATTCATGTTTTAATGTCCAAGCATGATTCATGTTCAAACATGAAAACATGAATCATGAAAACATGTTTAAGCATGAAAACATGGATTATGTTTGATTATGTTTCAACATGACAACATGAATTATGTTTCAACAACCAAAACATGAATCATGTTTTCATGTTGAAACATGATTCAAGTTTGAACATGGAAACATGATTTATGTTTCCATGTTCAAACATGATTCATGTTTAAACATGAAAACATGAATCTTGAAAACATGTTTAAACATGAAAACATGAATTATGTTTCAACATGAAAACATGAATCATGTTTCAACATGAAAACATGAATCATGTTTCGACATGAAAACATGAATCATGTCTTCATGTTGAAACATCATGTTTTCATGTTGAAACATGATTCAAGTTTGAACATGAAAACACGATTCATGTTTTCATGTCCAAACATGATTCATGTTTTCATGTTCAAACATGAAAGCATTAATCTTGAAAACATGTTTAAACATGAAAACATGAATCAAGTTTGAACATGAAACCATGAGTCATGTTCAAACATGAAAACATGACACATGTTTGAACATGAATCATGTTGCAACATGAAAACATGAATCATGTTTAAACATAAAAAACATGAATCATATTTGAACATGAAAACATGATTTTTGTATTTATGTCATCAGCAGCCAACAGGTATAATAACGCAACGAGGAGCGAGGAATAGAAGTTGATAAAATTATTATTCTTTTCTTTATTATTTGTTTGTTGGGCTTACGAAAATCCAAAACAATTGGGGGAAGTACCTAAGCCGCCCTGTCAATAAGGGTCTGTCGGGCAGATAAAATTGGAACCGAAGTAGTAGCTCATACTTATACTTATACCATACAAGTGCACATACGATGCGACGAAACAATCACGGAGAGCGGCTAAAATGTTGCGACTAGTTTAAACGTTACTAGCCTGTTTAAATTAATAATTTGAGATGAACGTTACGATTTCATCTTTTCAATAGTAATCCTACGTATTCGGACAACGCCAAATTATGAGCAATTTCTTTGAGTAAATTAAATCGTTCAAGTATATATTTTCCTGTGTTTAAAAGTCCCTGAGTTCTGAAGTAAAGTGATTTGTTGTCAAATATGCTGGAAAGCATAGAATAATTATTTGACCAGAAAAAAATTATTATCTTAGTCTACGAAAGTTTCAAGTTCTAATGCAGCACTGTTCACTGACATAGAAATGGTAACTTGGTAAATCTGTAGTCGTTAAGAAGATTCAGACATTTCTCACTTAATTGAGAATATTGTCACACACAAGCATTTTTATATTTAGAATATCACGAAATTAATTTTGAAAAAAATGAGCTTTTTTAACGACATTCACTTAGCTATAGACTACTGAGTAGGGAAGGTTATGACAATTTAGAGTTATAGTACTCAAGTGAGAGATCATAAGAAACAGGTTTAAAATCTTACAAACTAATATTCTGCCTACTGCTAGCAGGAGTCGAGCTTAGGCAGCATTACTACGAATCGCTCAAGTCTACCAACATATCTCACGACACAGACAGACTTGTCCCTCTTTATCATGAGAGTAGTACAGATACGATGCAACCAGCCACAACATTTTAGTCGCTCTCTATGTATTTATCTTTAACGTCAGCTACATCGGAAAAGACCAAAAACACCATATGGCTTAATGACCCTTTTGGAATGCTCGATTTTATTTATTAGACCCATCATTTGCTAGAACATAATGCATAGTGACTATTCTAGGATCTGATGTATTAGCTAGGTTCTGAACCCAACTTGGTTCCGAATCCAACTTGAACAGACATTCACTCATCGCATTCCTATCTTCACAACCAGTGACATAATAGTGAGCGATTACATCGCGCTGGGAACCTCTCCAAACCAACAATTAATCACATTCCAACGTCCAACAACAACTCACAGTCATTTTTGCCCAAACGAATCAAACTGAAAGTTCGCCAGTCGCGTATATGCTCTCCGTGAATGGGAAAACCTTTTCAAACGACGACCCAACGGACAGATTAACTTGGATCGATAAACCCAACACTTAATCAACCGCGAACCGAACCGAGTTTCGTCATGCGTCGTTGAAAGGCATTTCGCCAACCGACGATGGTGATGGTGGTTCTTCAAACCGTTTCATAATCGCTTGTTTAGATGATTTCAAAAGGTTCCTCCAAACATCGCAACGATCAGTGTGAAATCTCTTAAGGAGGAAACGCACCAATCAGCGAAGATCGATTTATAAGTGCGTACTGCACTTCAGCAGCCGCCGAGGGCGCTTAAAACCGAAAGGTGAGGTCATTTCCGAGGGCTGACCCCAATTAGAGACTGTATAGTAGCGGTTTCCGGCCCCCCGCTTCGCCACTTCGATACGATCCTCTCGTGTCGCAATGTGTTTCTGTCTCGGTCTCGGCCAGCAGGGTGTGTTGCCAAATCGGTGCGTTTAGGGGATGATGGTTGTGTAATTAGACCCGAAAGTGGCTCTTGTTTCGTCCACTTTTTATATTGGAACTATACATTAAGTAGCACCCGGGGGGGCCCCCCGACCAGGTTGCACTTTCGAAATCTTCCGAATCACAGCGGCCCTGCCGCGTGAATGTGAAAGCAAAACAAATGGCCCGCGGCTGTAGTGAGGCTGAGACAAATGATGATTGTGACGGGGAAATATTTGTGTTTACTTCTGTAAGTGCGGTGAAATTTTTGGTAAATTGCTCGAAGGTCTGCCTCAGGTCTGCTACAGGGTGTGGTTGGGGCTCTCCTTGAGGATTATTCGCAATTTAGATAAGTTTTTCATCGTTTAATTGAGACTGACGAGCAGCGCTGAACAAATCAAAAAATGACTTGAGAAAGACGAAAAAAGCAAAAAAAAAATTGTGAATGACTACAACTATTCGAAGCAGATTAAAGGCTAAAATTAGGACACTTATGTGAAAGCCAATCAATGAAATGCCACAGGAAAAAAGGAAGCAGTAAGATCAAATAAAATCAGGAATAATGAATTATTATTTTAAGAAGCTAAATAAAAATTAAAATTGGATAAAAAATTATAGGAAAAGAATACATTAACATGACAAATCAGCAGGACTTTGTTTCGAATTCATCTCATCAGTAACTCCAAAAATATACATAACTTATGCATACAGTGTATACAGAGGTCGAGACTGGAGTCCCGGAAGTACAGAAGTTCTGGTTAACCGATAAGAGCGAAATCGAAACTTTTTTTAACTAGTAAATTAATGTGGTAATACACTATTTCTCCCCAGGGAATAAATTGTATGAGGAATGATTCTCTCCGCGCATCTCTATATTTGTATCATCGTCTCTGGTTATCTCGTCGGTCGACAAACCAAAATACTTTCCATGTTTTTCTTCTGACATATTTGTTTAAAAATTGTCGAAATTTTTTCGATTTCTTTTTGCTTCCAGCAATGGTCGATTTTTGCATATTTTCAATTACTCCTTACTCAAACAGAAGACCCATTTTCCGCCGCAAATGTCAAGCGATCAACAGTTAGTGCGCGTGCATTTAAAAAGCACCAAAGGTTCGCCCTCAAATTCCACCTGTCCCGTCAGTGGTTGGTTGGTTAAGAGCTCTTTAGCTTTTGGCCCCTCACCGTTGAGAACTCCTTCACAGGGTGATTGTTTCTTCTATTTGAAGTGCGCAACCGACTTCGGAATTCTTTTGTTCTCCGAAAAAATAGATCTCTCGTTTATAGTCGCACCGAACGGATCTTACGCAACTTTTTCCACTTGTCTGTGGGGGTTTCGCGCGAACTGCATTCGACACCGCCGCCGCCGACTGGGATGCTTGTTTGAACTCGTTCGAACGTTCACAATAGACTATAGCAAAATGCATATGCCTTGGCACACGGTACAAAGGCTCCGTACAAGAAAAACACAAACAACACGATAGAAACCTTGTTAGTTGAGCCTAGGAACCTTTGAGAAGCAGGCTGGGAGCGCGCGCAAATATTGATGCCATGGACTGATGGAAGTCGGCCGGCGGGGGGTGAGGGCGGGAGCGAAAACTCTTTTTGATCGTTTTCATTACAATCAATTGAACAAACGCTAAATCACCGCACGATATTATATTGGCTAGGTACTACGGTATATTAGAGGAGAAAAGGCGGCCGCCCCGAGCACGCGGTTGCTGCTGCTGCTGCTGGCTTGTGTCGGTATGTACTTGTTGTAAAGACTCTCGTCGGTACTAGTCGACCTTCTTTCCGCTTGTTGGGCGCTCCGACGGTCGAACATGCGGCTCGAGGAATCGCACACACAAGTGCGCGCCTACTTTGTTTGTGCGGACTTGATTTTGTTTGATCTGGCATTTATTGCCTAACTGCGATTAACGATTTTTTTTGGGTCGTACTTTCCAATCGTCATTGGCGCGCACAGTGGTCCCAAATGGGAAGGAGGTGGTTATGGTGTTTGGTTCATGGTTAAGAATCTCTCGACGGGTGATAGACTGCTATATTTGGAGAAAAAAATTGTTCTACACATACCATCAAATCTCAACCGATACAGAGTTATTGAACTTTTTGTGTAAAAAAACTTATTTGTCTTAAAATACCTCTAACTTTAAAAGTATACTTTGTATTTTAAATGCTTCAGTTCCATCCGAAAGGTGAGAAAATTTCCTATTGAATAGTGTTCTCATATCTTTTAAGTAATTAGTTTTAATTACCTTCTAGCTGTAAAGTAGTTAAAAGTTAGTGTTTTTGAGGAGGTTTTTGCTAATTTTCTCGAAATAATGAAGTATGATTAGAGCAATATCCATTATCCAATAGTTGTATTTTAGGACGATTCATAATTTGTTCTTGGACGTCATATTTCTATCTCTTCTCATTTCTTTGTAATTTCATTACTATACTTTTCCTGTAACCGACTTGCAAATGCTTAAAAGACTCTAATCTAAAAAATATGCTTTATATCATTATTTACAAGATTTCATTGGAAAGCTGAGAAAATGTCCTATCAGTGCATGTACAAATATCTTTTAGTTAAGTGTACTAAATGATTTTTTACTAACGAAATAACTCAAAATTTGTGTTTTTTTGAAGAGTTTTTTAATTATTCTAATTATTAATCAACAAAATTTATCGTTACTGTTGTTCATTTGATGCCCCTTAATGTTCTCTATAACTTTTTATTAGACACTTTGTCTATATCTCTTTTCATTTTGCTGTTATTTAATAGTTAACACAGCATGAGCCCGCTACAAATGTAATCGGTTCGAAATCGTTATTTTTGCATATAAAACGATGTGATAAAAACGATTTTGCGTCGAAACCAAAAGAGATAATTGGAGTCAAAGAAAGAACTGTAGAACTTGCTGAGATGCATTATTTCCATGATAATAATGGTGATGTTTATTATTTACTATTTTAAGAAAATTAACGGAAATGCTAATAATAGCACTAACTTTAAACTAATTTACTTTTAAAAGAATACTAAATTCACTTAACTGAAAGGTGTTAATGCATTTTTCACTGTAAAATTTTCCTGGCTTTCGAATAAAAAGAAAAAAGTACAATAAGTGCCGTAATTTTTCAATTAGAGCTTGTACTAGTGAAAATGAGATAAAAATATGCAAGTTGAATAGCCCAAAATCATGAAAATAAGAAAAGGTAAGTGTATCATGTCAAAGAACAAATTAAGCAGCTCATCAAGACTGACAATCTGCATTATTAAAATGATGAGGGTAACTATTAGGATTTTCAAGAAATGAAAGAAAAATCGTTTAAAATTGTTTAATTTTCAATAAATTACTTTGAAAAGGCTATTTAAACTCATTAGCTGAAACATGTGAGGGCATCACTCAATGCGAAATTTTCGCACCTTTCGAATGGAACTAAAACACTTAAAATACAAAATATACTTTTAAAGTTAGAGCTATTTTAAGACAAATAAGTTTTTTACACAAAAAGTTCAATAACTCTGTAACGGTTGAGATTTGAGGGTATGTGTAGAACAATTTTTTTCTCCAAATATGACAGTCTATCACCCCCCGAGAGATTCTTAACCATGAACCAAACACCCTGTATGTTATCTGGCTCTGGCTTACAATGGCGTGGCTAGGTGTCTTCAATAAAGTTCATCAAATTGTATTATACTTCTTTTGGGATAGGTTCCTTCGTTTTTAAATGAGATAAATAAATAAACGATTGTAAAAATCATATTATGCTGTCAAATTTCAACTGCTACAGAGTTATTTTCGTCCGCCTCCCCCATCTTTTTCAAGTTCATTCACCAACAGTGATATTTTTGAAAATGTGAAATGCCACCTTCGTTATACAACTTTTTTCCCAACTTTTTTATTGTAAATAACATTCACATTGATTTGATGGCATAAAAGTGGAGTGCCAACCAAGCTGGATTTTTTTTTGGCCTGAGCAAACTAATTTCTTTGTTTGTTTAGTGTTTATTTGACCAATTAGGGAATTAATTCAGAGGGCATTAAATGTGCGTGGGGGATACGCATGGCCGTGTCCAAGTTGAATCAACGAATTCGCGAATTGAAAACGCTGCCGATGCCGACGGGCGAGATCCCCTCGTGAACGTTGGCGACACGGGCCGCAAGCGGGCTTCAATAATTCCGGTACGATGACGATTCAGATAGCGGGTAGATGGACCAGCGGGCGTTGCTGACTTGGATGGAGGCAGGCGTCTTCCCTTTTTGGCAAGCATCTGTCTGTATAACCGCGGCTGACTGCACTGCCTATGATCGCATACTTGTCCCATTTTCTATGGGTTTTCCTATCTTTATGGGACTGATTTGCGATCATAGGCAGTGCAATGGCCAACACCGAGAGCGGACACTCCTTTGCGATTAGGGCCTTTGGCCCGTGGGTATGAGATACTGACGCGCAGCGCCGAATGAAAGACGACGATTCTTTACGGATTAGGCGCGTAATCCTCCCGGATTCGCGGGTCGAACAGTGTGCTGGATGATTTGAAGTGGTATTAAGAGGTCCTCATGAAGAAAATGGCAACGCAAAGTTACTTAATAGTCTATTGGATTCTTCCTGGCAAAATCCTTCTTACCTGAATCACGTATGACACACTTCCCTCTTCAGGAGGAGGGGGGGGGTACACTAGTCCTCACCAGTAAAATATATTTCAGCGCACGGACGCCTCATATAGAAAGAGACCAGAGTTATGCACTTGAGGTCCTTTTATACATTCCCAACATAATTCCCCTCCAAAATATTATACAATATTCATTTTAAATTTTTTAGTATCACCCACCGAGTCGAACTGACAGTTTACAGTGGAATTCACCCTGCTTGCTGTTGTCGTGAACACGAAACGTAAAAATTCTACAAACAAACAAATAATATTTACAAGTGACATCTAAACGTTGTAACTAATGGTTACAGTAATTAGAATCAAAAACGCGCGCGTGTCATCAGAAGCTGGTGCCCGCTAGAAGAGGGGTGGTGTCCATTAGGAGGATGATCTGCCTATCATCTTGGTCCGGAATTAGTAAATTAATTCTGATCATTCTTCTCTACTTTGCTAAATTGGCTGATATGTCCGTCATACAAAGCTAGTTTTTCAGTTCAGGCAATGCTTGTTTTGGGCCACTCAAAATTATTTCATATTTTCGTCGCGAAACCAATAGATATTTTTGTAGTTGCAGCCCCATGATTTGTTACTTCCATGCGTTATTGTCTGTTAATTCTCTGTGCAATTTCAGCTAGTCCCGATCAATAATGGAGTAGCAGCCAGTGGTTTGTTTTTAACTCAAAAAGTGTTTTTTGTACAGAATGACGGTCACCAGCCCCCACCCGTTAGACACGGTTGTTGAGGTAATCCTTGATGTAGTTCGCTCGGTTTTCGGTCACTCCCCAGCTAGCGAGCTGACGAAGAACTCTCTCGCATTACACTGTATTGTAAGCCTTGGCGATGTCCAGTATTACCATTTTGGCACGCTGATCGTCCACCAGGGCTCACCGTTGCCAAAGGAAAACATGCGTTCCAGCTCTTGGTCTTCGAAAGTTCAATGACTTTCCTGGCCAAGTTACTTGATCTTCGAAATTCTGTCGCATTTTAGCTTAAGGTTCATTACTATACTTTTCCTGTAACCGACTTGCAAGTGCTTAAAAGACTCTAATCTAAAAAATATGCTTTATATCATTATTTACAAGATTTCATTGGAAAGCTGAGAAAATGTCCTATCAGTGCATGTACAAATATCTTTTAGTTAAGTGTACTAAATGATTTTTTACTAACGAAATAACTCAAAATTTGTGTTTTTTTGAAGAGTTTTTTAATTATTCTAATTATTAATCAACAAAATTTATCGTTACTGTTGTTCATTTGATGCCCCTTAATGTTCTCTATAACTTTTTATTAGACACTTTGTCTATATCTCTTTTCATTTTGCTGTTATTTAATAGTTAACACAGCATGAGCCCGCTACAAATGTAATCGGTTCGAAATCGTTATTTTTGCATATAAAACGATGTGATAAAAACGATTTTGCGTCGAAACCAAAAGAGATAATTGGAGTCAAAGAAAGAACTGTAGAACTTGCTGAGATGCATTATTTCCATGATAATAATGGTGATGTTTATTATTTACTATTTTAAGAAAATTAACGGAAATGCTAATAATAGCACTAACTTTAAACTAATTTACTTTTAAAAGAATACTAAATTCACTTAACTGAAAGGTGTTAATGCATTTTTCACTGTAAAATTTTCCTGGCTTTCGAATAAAAAGAAAAAAGTACAATAAGTGCCGTAATTTTTCAATTAGAGCTTGTACTAGTGAAAATGAGATAAAAATATGCAAGTTGAATAGCCCAAAATCATGAAAATAAGAAAAGGTAAGTGTATCATGTCAAAGAACAAATTAAGCAGCTCATCAAGACTGACAATCTGCATTATTAAAATGATGAGGGTAACTATTAGGATTTTCAAGAAATGAAAGAAAAATCGTTTAAAATTGTTTAATTTTCAATAAATTACTTTGAAAAGGCTATTTAAACTCATTAGCTGAAACATGTGAGGGCATCACTCAATGCGAAATTTTCGCACCTTTCGAATGGAACTAAAACACTTAAAATACAAAATATACTTTTAAAGTTAGAGCTATTTTAAGACAAATAAGTTTTTTACACAAAAAGTTCAATAACTCTGTAACGGTTGAGATTTGAGGGTATGTGTAGAACAATTTTTTTCTCCAAATATGACAGTCTATCACCCCCCGAGAGATTCTTAACCATGAACCAAACACCCTGTATGTTATCTGGCTCTGGCTTACAATGGCGTGGCTAGGTGTCTTCAATAAAGTTCATCAAATTGTATTATACTTCTTTTGGGATAGGTTCCTTCGTTTTTAAATGAGATAAATAAATAAACGATTGTAAAAATCATATTATGCTGTCAAATTTCAACTGCTACAGAGTTATTTTCGTCCGCCTCCCCCATCTTTTTCAAGTTCATTCACCAACAGTGATATTTTTGAAAATGTGAAATGCCACCTTCGTTATACAACTTTTTTCCCAACTTTTTTATTGTAAATAACATTCACATTGATTTGATGGCATAAAAGTGGAGTGCCAACCAAGCTGGATTTTTTTTTGGCCTGAGCAAACTAATTTCTTTGTTTGTTTAGTGTTTATTTGACCAATTAGGGAATTAATTCAGAGGGCATTAAATGTGCGTGGGGGATACGCATGGCCGTGTCCAAGTTGAATCAACGAATTCGCGAATTGAAAACGCTGCCGATGCCGACGGGCGAGATCCCCTCGTGAACGTTGGCGACACGGGCCGCAAGCGGGCTTCAATAATTCCGGTACGATGACGATTCAGATAGCGGGTAGATGGACCAGCGGGCGTTGCTGACTTGGATGGAGGCAGGCGTCTTCCCTTTTTGGCAAGCATCTGTCTGTATAACCGCGGCTGACTGCACTGCCTATGATCGCATACTTGTCCCATTTTCTATGGGTTTTCCTATCTTTATGGGACTGATTTGCGATCATAGGCAGTGCAATGGCCAACACCGAGAGCGGACACTCCTTTGCGATTAGGGCCTTTGGCCCGTGGGTATGAGATACTGACGCGCAGCGCCGAATGAAAGACGACGATTCTTTACGGATTAGGCGCGTAATCCTCCCGGATTCGCGGGTCGAACAGTGTGCTGGATGATTTGAAGTGGTATTAAGAGGTCCTCATGAAGAAAATGGCAACGCAAAGTTACTTAATAGTCTATTGGATTCTTCCTGGCAAAATCCTTCTTACCTGAATCACGTATGACACACTTCCCTCTTCAGGAGGAGGGGGGGGGTACACTAGTCCTCACCAGTAAAATATATTTCAGCGCACGGACGCCTCATATAGAAAGAGACCAGAGTTATGCACTTGAGGTCCTTTTATACATTCCCAACATAATTCCCCTCCAAAATATTATACAATATTCATTTTAAATTTTTTAGTATCACCCACCGAGTCGAACTGACAGTTTACAGTGGAATTCACCCTGCTTGCTGTTGTCGTGAACACGAAACGTAAAAATTCTACAAACAAACAAATAATATTTACAAGTGACATCTAAACGTTGTAACTAATGGTTACAGTAATTAGAATCAAAAACGCGCGCGTGTCATCAGAAGCTGGTGCCCGCTAGAAGAGGGGTGGTGTCCATTAGGAGGATGATCTGCCTATCATCTTGGTCCGGAATTAGTAAATTAATTCTGATCATTCTTCTCTACTTTGCTAAATTGGCTGATATGTCCGTCATACAAAGCTAGTTTTTCAGTTCAGGCAATGCTTGTTTTGGGCCACTCAAAATTATTTCATATTTTCGTCGCGAAACCAATAGATATTTTTGTAGTTGCAGCCCCATGATTTGTTACTTCCATGCGTTATTGTCTGTTAATTCTCTGTGCAATTTCAGCTAGTCCCGATCAATAATGGAGTAGCAGCCAGTGGTTTGTTTTTAACTCAAAAAGTGTTTTTTGTACAGAATGACGGTCACCAGCCCCCACCCGTTAGACACGGTTGTTGAGGTAATCCTTGATGTAGTTCGCTCGGTTTTCGGTCACTCCCCAGCTAGCGAGCTGACGAAGAACTCTCTCGCATTACACTGTATTGTAAGCCTTGGCGATGTCCAGTATTACCATTTTGGCACGCTGATCGTCCACCAGGGCTCACCGTTGCCAAAGGAAAACATGCGTTCCAGCTCTTGGTCTTCGAAAGTTCAATGACTTTCCTGGCCAAGTTACTTGATCTTCGAAATTCTGTCGCATTTTAGCTTAAGGTTCATTACTATACTTTTCCTGTAACCGACTTGCAAGTGCTTAAAAGACTCTAATCTAAAAAATATGCTTTATATCATTATTTACAAGATTTCATTGGAAAGCTGAGAAAATGTCCTATCAGTGCATGTACAAATATCTTTTAGTTAAGTGTACTAAATGATTTTTTACTAACGAAATAACTCAAAATTTGTGTTTTTTTGAAGAGTTTTTTAATTATTCTAATTATTAATCAACAAAATTTATCGTTACTGTTGTTCATTTGATGCCCCTTAATGTTCTCTATAACTTTTTATTAGACACTTTGTCTATATCTCTTTTCATTTTGCTGTTATTTAATAGTTAACACAGCATGAGCCCGCTACAAATGTAATCGGTTCGAAATCGTTATTTTTGCATATAAAACGATGTGATAAAAACGATTTTGCGTCGAAACCAAAAGAGATAATTGGAGTCAAAGAAAGAACTGTAGAACTTGCTGAGATGCATTATTTCCATGATAATAATGGTGATGTTTATTATTTACTATTTTAAGAAAATTAACGGAAATGCTAATAATAGCACTAACTTTAAACTAATTTACTTTTAAAAGAATACTAAATTCACTTAACTGAAAGGTGTTAATGCATTTTTCACTGTAAAATTTTCCTGGCTTTCGAATAAAAAGAAAAAAGTACAATAAGTGCCGTAATTTTTCAATTAGAGCTTGTACTAGTGAAAATGAGATAAAAATATGCAAGTTGAATAGCCCAAAATCATGAAAATAAGAAAAGGTAAGTGTATCATGTCAAAGAACAAATTAAGCAGCTCATCAAGACTGACAATCTGCATTATTAAAATGATGAGGGTAACTATTAGGATTTTCAAGAAATGAAAGAAAAATCGTTTAAAATTGTTTAATTTTCAATAAATTACTTTGAAAAGGCTATTTAAACTCATTAGCTGAAACATGTGAGGGCATCACTCAATGCGAAATTTTCGCACCTTTCGAATGGAACTAAAACACTTAAAATACAAAATATACTTTTAAAGTTAGAGCTATTTTAAGACAAATAAGTTTTTTACACAAAAAGTTCAATAACTCTGTAACGGTTGAGATTTGAGGGTATGTGTAGAACAATTTTTTTCTCCAAATATGACAGTCTATCACCCCCCGAGAGATTCTTAACCATGAACCAAACACCCTGTATGTTATCTGGCTCTGGCTTACAATGGCGTGGCTAGGTGTCTTCAATAAAGTTCATCAAATTGTATTATACTTCTTTTGGGATAGGTTCCTTCGTTTTTAAATGAGATAAATAAATAAACGATTGTAAAAATCATATTATGCTGTCAAATTTCAACTGCTACAGAGTTATTTTCGTCCGCCTCCCCCATCTTTTTCAAGTTCATTCACCAACAGTGATATTTTTGAAAATGTGAAATGCCACCTTCGTTATACAACTTTTTTCCCAACTTTTTTATTGTAAATAACATTCACATTGATTTGATGGCATAAAAGTGGAGTGCCAACCAAGCTGGATTTTTTTTTGGCCTGAGCAAACTAATTTCTTTGTTTGTTTAGTGTTTATTTGACCAATTAGGGAATTAATTCAGAGGGCATTAAATGTGCGTGGGGGATACGCATGGCCGTGTCCAAGTTGAATCAACGAATTCGCGAATTGAAAACGCTGCCGATGCCGACGGGCGAGATCCCCTCGTGAACGTTGGCGACACGGGCCGCAAGCGGGCTTCAATAATTCCGGTACGATGACGATTCAGATAGCGGGTAGATGGACCAGCGGGCGTTGCTGACTTGGATGGAGGCAGGCGTCTTCCCTTTTTGGCAAGCATCTGTCTGTATAACCGCGGCTGACTGCACTGCCTATGATCGCATACTTGTCCCATTTTCTATGGGTTTTCCTATCTTTATGGGACTGATTTGCGATCATAGGCAGTGCAATGGCCAACACCGAGAGCGGACACTCCTTTGCGATTAGGGCCTTTGGCCCGTGGGTATGAGATACTGACGCGCAGCGCCGAATGAAAGACGACGATTCTTTACGGATTAGGCGCGTAATCCTCCCGGATTCGCGGGTCGAACAGTGTGCTGGATGATTTGAAGTGGTATTAAGAGGTCCTCATGAAGAAAATGGCAACGCAAAGTTACTTAATAGTCTATTGGATTCTTCCTGGCAAAATCCTTCTTACCTGAATCACGTATGACACACTTCCCTCTTCAGGAGGAGGGGGGGGGTACACTAGTCCTCACCAGTAAAATATATTTCAGCGCACGGACGCCTCATATAGAAAGAGACCAGAGTTATGCACTTGAGGTCCTTTTATACATTCCCAACATAATTCCCCTCCAAAATATTATACAATATTCATTTTAAATTTTTTAGTATCACCCACCGAGTCGAACTGACAGTTTACAGTGGAATTCACCCTGCTTGCTGTTGTCGTGAACACGAAACGTAAAAATTCTACAAACAAACAAATAATATTTACAAGTGACATCTAAACGTTGTAACTAATGGTTACAGTAATTAGAATCAAAAACGCGCGCGTGTCATCAGAAGCTGGTGCCCGCTAGAAGAGGGGTGGTGTCCATTAGGAGGATGATCTGCCTATCATCTTGGTCCGGAATTAGTAAATTAATTCTGATCATTCTTCTCTACTTTGCTAAATTGGCTGATATGTCCGTCATACAAAGCTAGTTTTTCAGTTCAGGCAATGCTTGTTTTGGGCCACTCAAAATTATTTCATATTTTCGTCGCGAAACCAATAGATATTTTTGTAGTTGCAGCCCCATGATTTGTTACTTCCATGCGTTATTGTCTGTTAATTCTCTGTGCAATTTCAGCTAGTCCCGATCAATAATGGAGTAGCAGCCAGTGGTTTGTTTTTAACTCAAAAAGTGTTTTTTGTACAGAATGACGGTCACCAGCCCCCACCCGTTAGACACGGTTGTTGAGGTAATCCTTGATGTAGTTCGCTCGGTTTTCGGTCACTCCCCAGCTAGCGAGCTGACGAAGAACTCTCTCGCATTACACTGTATTGTAAGCCTTGGCGATGTCCAGTATTACCATTTTGGCACGCTGATCGTCCACCAGGGCTCACCGTTGCCAAAGGAAAACATGCGTTCCAGCTCTTGGTCTTCGAAAGTTCAATGACTTTCCTGGCCAAGTTACTTGATCTTCGAAATTCTGTCGCATTTTAGCTTAAGGTGGAGGTTTGCCACTTGTGCGAGTAATGCTGCACTCAGTGGCATTTGATCACTGATTGGCTTACGGTCTGGTAAGGGGGGAGTCCGAGCTTACGGTCTGGTAAGGGGGAGTCCTCATACGCGACCCAGTCCGGTCGTATAGCCAGCGCCGACGGTGTGTCGTGGCTAACGACGTATGCGGTTGTATGTTATCTGAAGTAGCGAAGTCCACGGAATAGATAGATCCAGGGATGAAGAGTATTGGCCTCGAACATAGGTGTAGTTTTCGCTGTTAAGTGCGATAGCGTTGTATTCTTCCGTAACTTCAGCAAGTTGATTGCCCCGTTGATCGCTCCTGCCGGATCCCTACGGCGGATGATGGGCGTCGTAGTAACCCATCACATAGAAGAGGTGTACTAGTTGTTCCAGCAAGTTCTTCAGTGTTGTACCGATGTTGCACATTCTGGCGGGAATGTAAACCAAGATCTTCATATCTCTGGTGGGGACCACGACTCTAAGCTCTGTATCGAATTGTACCGGAGTGGATTTCTAGGAGAACCACGCATGTTGGTTAAAGTTGAGCGATTGGCAACTGTAGATCACCCAAGCAGCTCCGAAGGCCACAATTATTCCACTGAGAAGCGAGCGTGAGCCGGAAGGTGGATTTTCTACAATTGTCGCGACTAGGGTATTTTATGCTGGGATCGAGGTTTGCGCCTCACCAACTTCGATTCTCGCCGAAACTGATGGGCGGATTAGTGAGGGAGCTTCATTACATCTTGCTCAGTCTGCTTCGGCAATTCGTCGGCACCGTCCATTAACTCCAACGAGGGGCATACTAGCGCATTTGTTGTATGTAGGCTGCTTTTGATCTCTGGGAGGGTGTAATGAGCATCCGCCAGAGTTTAGTCTACGGTCCGAGATTGGCTGAATCTGGCTGGATTGGCTGTTTTTGATGGCTAGATCTCTTCAGGTCCGACTGATTGGACAAGCCAACAGTGGCTCTGGCTACGGGAGTGGTTCAATAGTTGGTATTGCGGAGTTAAGCTTACCGTCCATATCCACTTGGAGCTGTTTTTGCTGTATGCAATGGCGTTCCTTTGCAGCTTAATTGTCAGATTTTAGTGATGCTCCGTATGTTAGGCCTTCTTGTCTCTAAGGGTTGCTAACTCATTTTGTAGATGGGTTCTGAATGTCTAGCATCTTGGTGTTTTCTTTAGCGGTTCTGGCGTAGCAGGGACCTTGGTACTGTTAACTTATTAAAGCTCTAGCCTTGGAAAGGTCAGGTTTTTGTCAATTCTAACAACGATAAACTTCCTGCTACAGGTCGAGTGTCCTTGTTCGCAGTTAATATAAAGGCTTGGGTAACCACAGGGGTTTTTCTCAGTGGGGTTTGGACAGAATTGACTACCATGTTCGATAGGAGGCAGGACGGGATGACCAGTGGTGTGTTGACGGTAAACCTTCAATTAATTAGGGTGTGCATCGGACGTTCGTGACCTTCCTTAACCTTCAGTTCTTCCGGGAGTTTAGTTTGCTGGCTCGCAGATGATCCTCAAATAATAGTGTTTGCTGATCTGTAGCGTCCCTGGAACTTCATATAGTCGGACATTGAGTGATTAAGGTGTGGGTGGTTCTTACCCCAGTAACCACAGAATTATTGGGATACCCGAGACACGTTGGGGAGCGAGTTACGAAGAACTTGATCTTCGTACTACAGATCGTGCTAGTTCACCTCTTTTTTTCACCAGCTTCTTTATCCAAATCCGTTCCTAGTCTGATCAATTAACACTTCATCCAATTCACCAGAACAAGCTTCTATCGCTGGAAATAGACTTTTAATAAAGTTTTTCACGAAAGTAGAGATTAGAAGATAGCGACTATTTTTCCGCGTTAACGTTGGTAATGTTCAGTGGCATATATCAGCATTGGTTTCCCCACTATGACATAATCGTAGCACGGCTGTTGATGACCCGAAGAGCTTCTAGAACAGCAAGGGTTCTAATATTGTGTCCGACACTGTTGAACAGATTTGAATCTTTTAAAAGTTAAATGTAAGGCCGATGACAAGCTGACGCGGAAAGCGAAGCGTTTACGGACGCGTCATAGTGTTTTGCCGCGTTCGCCCCGCTTTTACTATGACAGTATTACGCGTTCTACATGCACACACCAAAGAGATAGGTCAAACGCATTCGCTTCGCTTACCGCTACCGCATCGCAAATCGCGTAAACATGTCATCGGCCTAAGTGTTAGCTTAGAAGATAGCTGGGTACAAAAAATGAACATATTCCAGAGGTCATAAATTTATACCGGATTCTTTTTCGTTTTCGTTCGTTCGTCAAAGGTACACTGCAGAATTGGAAGAATCTTCTTCGACCTACGATAGAACTCTCGTCAACCAACAACATCCACCAATCAACCAAACAAAACGTCTCGAGATCACGACCTCTACGATGCACATCATTCGCAGCAGGCTGTGGTTAGCAAGTGTAATTAGCGTGCATGCAATAATGGCACTCTGTTGATTGTTGAACCTGATGTTGAAATCACGCAATCATAAACCGCGAGTTCAAAAAATGAAAATAACAAGCCGGCGAGCATGCAGCCTGAGGAGGAGCACCACAAAAAAAAACTAATGATCCATGCGAATGTATCGAATTCGACATCGACATCGCAAAGGCTGCCATTTTCGGCTAACACATTTGGGTTCGACACGCGAAAGGAATTTGTAATGCAATTGTTTGGGATGGGTGAACAAATACTATACCCATTTTTTTATCTTCTGCCATAATGATTTCTCTTAACTAGGAGAAAGTGCTCGACTATGCCAACAGGCTGTAGTTATTTCTTCGATGGCTCTGTACATACCAGCGAATTGGGCTGAATCGGATGTGTACCTGAAAAAAACGACGATTTATGGCTTTGCGCGTGGTTGCCCGACCTCTCGTATACTCGAATTGACAAACGTTTGTTTACTCACCGATTTATCACCATCGAAGGAGGCGCTGTTCAGTCAAACCTGCAAAGAGCAAAACAGTAAATTGATGAAAACATGATTGCATAATTGCTAGGTAAATAGGATGTATGAGACGCGAAATTCACTCGTTACCCAACACCTATCAGTTCAGTGTACGACAACCATCCTTTGGGTAGGCAACCGCCTGCGGCTTCCAAAATCAATTTGCCACACACAGACACACACACACACTTCATCGAATTGGAATTGATACGTTTCGACTCGAATGGAAACGAAATATAGGAAATTGCAGCATTTGAACCAACCAACAACGCACAGCAAAATGTCCATTACAGAGAGCCTCTATCACTTGTTACTAATAAGCGGCCCGCACAATCGTTCCAATCGTTCAGCAAAGCAATGGCAAAACCAGGGGTCATCCAATAGTCAGTCAGCCACGCCTGGCCGAGAGACATGAAACCGATGATGCTTCGCTTGCTCCGTCGGTATCCGTCTCTGATCGCGGTCTGCCGATGATGCAATAATCGCGGAAACGGGATTTTTGTTTCAGGCAACTCGGCAACGATCCGATGGAATGATTGTAGAGTTTCATAATGAATTAGCATTTTTTTTTTCTTGCTCCAGCCGGTCTTTCTTTTTGTTGCTCCGTTTCGAAGAATGGGCTACTGCTGTCAATAATTCCATTTCTTCGACTGTTATCGGTTCGGTGTTTGATTCGGAAAAGAAAAACCGTTCGTTTTTGGTTATCAGCTGTCAAAACTGACAGGCGGGGAAAAATAACAATCCCCTGTATCCGTTCGATCATTCGTGCAAATCTTTGACAGCTAATTGAGACTGACAGATGACAAGCGGTTTGGAGCTTTATTTGGATGGCCCTGTTTGTTTTTGTTTTTCAACGGAACTGCAATCCTCGCCGGCCTGGCAACCATCGCTGAAGGAAATTGTGAATGCTTTCTGGCTATCTCTCATCCCGATAAAAATATGTAAATAATCAACTTCTCCGATCTGATGTTGCATCAACCGAATCGCTGGTTTGCCCCCGGGCTGATATTACGACATACACTACAATGGTGATCATTTTGTCTACTGAAGGTGCGTCAGCGGCCGATACTGTCCAGGTAACTGGACGCGGACGACGTTTGACGGCTGGTCACAGAGAAAAAGAGAGGTGGAGAGCGACAAAAGAGCCCGAAAGAAAGTGAAATTTATTTTTTACCTTACCAGCTCCTGCATCTCGCTTGCTTTGATCGGAGGTCTTTCACTTTTTGCTGGCTGTCATTGCACTGACTCAGAGGATGTTTGTGATAAGATTTGCTATCAAGGGGTCGCCTAATATGATTATTCTTGGTTTTGAAGGGTCTACGAACACATTGGACTGTTTCAAGCACACACCATCAATATCATGAATGAAACGAAAACGCACATAAAAATCACCCCTGTTGCAATTAAAATACCATCCATCAAAATTTCAGCAATGTCAAGGCTGTTGCTAACCCCAAAAACCATGCCCACGATCCGTGAAATTTCAACCCAGATTTTAACGCGTCAGGGCGACACATGCCCCGGCAAATTGATCGCACTCTTTTCACCGGGATCAGCACATAAAACGATATGATTTCAAAGTTTTCACGCGATCACATGGATAACCATGATTTCACTTTTACCATTTTTTTCCCCCGAGTTAGTCATTGTATCGCACTCAATTAATCAGAGTGCGACCTTTTCTAATGCTATCGGACTCTCCTTTATACGGCGGTCGACATATATACTTGAACTTGACGGTTGCCGATGCATCATCGCTGTCACCGATGACAGTTTGCATTGAAAAAAAATAGACAATGTTGATCCCGTAATCGGTTCCATTACTGGACATACCGAACCGCATTGCCAACCGAAGAAAGCATCGTCAGGTTTAAATTGCAAAATGCCAAAGATCAATTGGGCTTTGTGTAGCAGTGGTTGTACACTCGAACTGCGCGACACGCGGGAAAGTTGGACATGTCAAGGGCCTTAATCGCCATGCTGTCATCTCAGTAGGTCGTGAAGCAAAACAAAACGTCTATGGAAAAAAATGACAATTGTCGGGAATGACAAATTTCTCCGTTAATAATGGGCTATGGTCTCGGACTCTTTTTTCCCTCTCTTCGGTTTCCCGATGGCACAGACCCAGGTAGGGCCGAAAGGGTCGAATCATTCCTCCTGAGAAATGTGCACCGGAGCACAGGCTGCAATAAAAGATGTAATTTACAGTTGCAGCAGCAATTCAGCAAAATTACTGAAACGAAGAAAAAGTAGAAGAAAAAACAGCGATGACTGATGCAATTATTGACTGTTGGCAGTAGAGAGGGAGTATTGCAACGGAAAAAAAGATGAGGCAGTCTCGATAATTACAGTTGCCTTATGCGCCCTTGTCGGATTGAATTTTGTCGGTTGCTTCGATTGTTGTCACATCCCGCTCATCGAATGAGGCGATTGGGTGGGTTGGAAATACTCGCTCGCAAGCTGAAATAGAAATTACACTGGGTGATTTGTCGAAACTTTTCAGTATTTATTAGTTACTCCAGAATGTGCATGCAATAATGACGAATAAGAATCAAACTGTTTTCTATTAAAAAGGTCACTATTGCAGTGTACGAGCACAAAGGCGGTGTCACAGTCTACTCTTTCTTTCTCTGCTAGCAAAGAGCAAATAATGCAATTTGGCAGTTAAGCAAAACAATCGTTTGTCCTTTTGCCTTTGCGGAAGCCAAATTGTGTATCTGACAGAAAGCCATTTGCGTCAACCCGATTGGCGAGGCGGAATATGATGATTTTCTCGAACAGCTTTGAGGTACATGAGAGCATTTCCAATCGGCCAATATGAGTTGTGATCGGAGACTAGTTTTCATGGTTTTGGATAGCAATTACACTCACTTTTCCAATCCTGTTACCCTCGAGGAACCTATTAAATACATTCAACAAGCCCCTTTTGACTTAGAGAAGCATCACACATACAACTGCATCATACGAGACAATTAGTACTAATAACGTTCAACTCTTAGCCAAGCTAGAAAGCTTCGTAGCGAAGAACGATATGGAACACGAAGTCACTTAGAGGCAGATCACATCAAGTTGTTAATTACATATAAAGAACTCTATGCACATTAGAGTGGGACATGGTTATATGAAAAAAATAAAATTTCGCTCCGAGTAACTTTTTGGGTCCCATTTAGCTCCCAGAACAACTCTGCAAATTTTTAGTTCGATCGGTGAAACTATATTTTTGCGCCCACGGTTTAAAGTTTACATGGGATTTCGTATGGGGAAAACGTCTTTTGCAAATTAATTCTTCCAAGAGTCACCCGTTACCTCCTAAAAAACAATAGATGTCTGATTTTTATAGGAAATTTGTCAAGGAAACAAAGTCTAGAAGACCACAAAACGATCTGATGCTTGTGGAAAAAGTTATTAAGCAAAAACCGATTGATGCCCTGAAGATAAATGAAAATTTTACTTTTCATAGCATCACTGCTGCTGACGGTCGAATTATATACAAAATCTTTAATTTTCTCTTATTATTTACAAAAGAAGACTCAATTTATCCCTCAAAACTTTTGCGAAGTGACCAAAGAGTATAGAAAAATGATTTAGACACATTAAGAGAAGATCAAAACAAAATTGCATATAATTGAACAACCAAAAACAGTGGTGCTAGAAAAAATGAATATTTTATCAATCGTTAGAGCATCAATTGGTTTCAGCTTAATAACTTTTTTCTCAAGCGTCAGATCGTTTCGTAGTTTTCGAGACTTTGTTTCTGTGTTAAATTTCCTACAAAAGCCATATAACGGTTTATTTTTAGGAAGCAAAGGGCGACCCCTGGAGGAATTATTTTGTGAAAGTTAATTTTACCATATAAAATCCCATGTAAACTTTAAACAGTAGGCGCAAAAATATAGTTTCAGGGATCAAGCTAAGAATTTGCACAGATGTTCTAGGACCCAAATGGTACCCAAAAAGTTGCTCGGAGCTGGAATCTATTTTTGTCCCACCCTAATGCACATACCCTAGGTAGACACCCATGTGCCAGTTCTGTAACCAGATGGCATACTACGGTAAGCCATGCGCCGATACAACAAACGAAAATTCATCTACTATAACCAACACTAACAAAAAAAAACCTTCGACATCTGCTGATACGCCACAAACAGCCGGTCAAAAAACAATTGCCAAAAAATTGTACAGCGGTATCCCCAAACCAATAGCTAACATATCTAGAGAAGTAATACACAAAAAAGAAAACGGCTACACCTGAGTCACTTAAAAACTCAAAAAGCACAAAACATCTAACAGCGAAAATCAAAGCTGCTCTAGCGACGACGTTGTATCTTATTTTCGAAAAAAGTTAATGACCCTCGAGGTTACAGCCTGAATAAATAAATAATAAAAAATAAATAAAATAACATTGGACGTGTTGCCATACAATGTCAGGCCATATGTTGCCAAAATGCAGTTTTTCTCTCCGCTGTTGTCCTTTTCTGAGTTTTTCAAAGAATGTTTTCATCAATTATAAGAGTTGGTTTGAATACCTACTTAGGTTTGATTTTTGTTTTTAGATGAGATCATGGTCTCATTGTTTATTTGTCACATTACGCCGAAGCCTCAATAATGTGGGATCTGATAATGGTGTTATTTTCTTTGTTTACTAAGGCTTTAGCCATACGATCATTGTATCATAAGCAGATATTTGTGTTCGACGGTCAGTGTTTGTGGTCAGGAGAGAACCTTCTCCCTTTTCTGGTTGTCACTGTCAGTTCAAACGTCGGGTAAACTCTCAATTTTCTGTGCATATCTTCGTGTGCTCCACCAAAGTTGTCGACCGCTTGGAGCTCCGTCGTAACCCGGGTTCGGGCCCCCTGTCGATGGGGGCCAGTCGGTCGGCTTCAGCATCGTCCCGCCTTGCCAAAAGATGATAGTTAGCAGGCCACTGCGGACTTCGATGGCCTGGACAAAAGAGTGCCGCATTGGATTTCTCATATGACCGAGAGCGAACCGGAGAAGATGCCCCTTGGGGATGTCGTTTTGTTTTCTTGTCATTGCTACAGCTACCTCCGCTGTCATCTGCCTTGAAGCCGTCGGTAAAAATTTCGAAGTGGTCGGAATATTTTTTGGGTCACCAGATGCCGGCAGGGTCTGCGATGCTGCTGAGAGATCACCTGCTTTGCGGCTAGAGACAAGCGGTTGTCACTATCGTTCCAGGAGTTATACCTTTTCCGGTGCAAGCGACCGTTGGGTGGGAGTAAACTGTTGGTGTACTCGATGTGGCGGTCCGTGTCCATGGTGAGGACGATGGTTTCTCAAGGAATTCGTGAGCTCGTCCGACTTCAGCTCCAGCAACCACCCAGTGGCAAGGCAGGGCTTCAGTTTGGATGCAGGCGGTTTCAGCAGGCGTGTTTGGTAGCATATTAGAAGCTAGTCGACCCTCTCCGTGACTTCTGTGAACGTTGGCAGTACCACATTATGCCAACGATATAGCCACTTCCGTGAAGATTATCGCCGTTATCATCTTTAGGACATTTGGTCTAATACGATTTTTTTAAAGTCAGTCGTAATGGTAATTCTCGTAGTAGATTCACTTTTGTGGTTTTCTGATTTCACTGCTCAGCCGGAGGAACCATGATGTACTGTTTGTGCAGTGGATAAGCAACAAAGCAGCTGAAATTGATTGCGTGGTAGCTATCAATAGCTATAACAGAGTATTTTTTTGCTTCTTCCCTAGGCAAGATTAGAAGGTTAACTGAAAGTTATAAAAGATTACCAATGAAAGTATATTTTTTAATATTTTATGTCGCTCTGGTGTTTTTGTATTGTTGGATAAGAACATTCCAGTACCGGCCTTTTACCGATTCAATTCACGGGTTCAATTCTCAAGGCAGTTATTGTAGTTCGATTTCCAAACTTCAGAGCAATATTCCAGGTAACATTTATGACTACCCTGAATATGAATCCTAGCGCTCGATGCACTTTGCCAAAGGAGACGTCTTCTTTAATGGTAGACAAGATAAATCGGGTCCATCTTCCATGAAAATCAGCCAAACAACAAAGACCTGAAACTAAGAAATCTGCAATCTTCAATTCGGCAATGCAGACGAAATATCTTAAGATTATCCACGAAGGACAGTTGTGAAGTTTTCAACATTAAAAGTACATCGAAGTACAGCAGTACAACACCAGGTCCCAAGTGGCTTCCTTATGGTGATCCTTACATAGAAGTAAATGTGGGTACCTGGCTATTTCATACGACAACCACTCGGTCTGAAATAGGATCCAAACCATTGCAAAGCACAACTATTCATTCCAAATCTCTCTATGTTTGCGATTGTGATATCATATCGTATCATCAAGACAAAAGTTCGTTTCTACCTTCTCTTCAAGAAACCAGTAAGCACTGGCCGTGCTTGGCTACCTGGGACAACAATCGAGTACAGTCTGTTGCTTTATGCTTTCACATACATTGTGTGAACTGTTTGGACGTTGTGCTTGTCACGTCGTTAACCAAGGCTGGAAATCGAAGAGCACACTTGTCACCAGTCGTGGAGATGCCCTTTGTTCCTTCATCACAGCCGAGCTTTATCGACCAGCGGCCGTCCCGGTTCTGGGGTGAAGTTAGGACAGATCCCTTGTCCATAGTCCAATACAACACATCTGTTAGTTCTTCTTCACTTAAAGAAAGAGCTCACAGATCCATTATACTGGCCTGTCGTAGATTTGTCCCGACTCCACCACAGAACCGGGACAACCACTAGAAGCTGGTTAGAAGAGCTCGACTGCGAAGGAGAAACTAAAGGACAAAAACGGCATCTGGCATTGATACGAAGTCGGATGAATGAACGGAATCATAATTGACAGAATGTTTCAAAATATATGGATACTTGACGCAGCACGAAGTTTGGAGGGTCCTTTTGACACACCCGCATACGGTACCGGGACGACCGGTGGACTGTGGCAAAAGATGGCTTCAACAAGGCACGCGATATCCAATGGGACCTATTGACACAATTCATCCTGTCTTTGCTGGTCAAAATTGAATTCACAAACAAGCACTCCTTCCGGTTAAGTAGACGCTTTGAGTGCAAACTCCTTTAGTTCGTTCGGAAGCTTTGTTTCGTGAGATGAGCATCCTTATTTACCAACAAAATAACGTTGGGTGTGTCGTCTACTTTGAGGCATTCTTGAGTAATAGCCACTCATCCTCCACTGTATTACTCAGATTACCGCAGCATTGCATTTCCGTTTGTATTATAAAGGTTGTCTGCCAATTTTTAGCCAAAATGTTAACGTTGTGACCATCAAGAATAAATCGGCTAATCACAATCGAACCTCTTCGACACCAGTAACGCGGGTAGCGTCGTGAAAACTGTCGAATATGAAATGAGAACAGCTTGAAGCTACATTTAATGTTGTTCCAAATGTACATGGACTTGGATCGTTCGTCAAACCTAGTTTGCTTACCGTACATAACTGGCTCACTGGTCTCCACTCACTCACCTGCAAGTTTTGATTTAACATAGCTATAAAATGCCGTACATTTAACAAGCACCGTAGGATTAGTCAGATGAGTTTTCTAGAAAAACTAACAACAAGCAAAAATTGTCTTATATCGACATAAGATTTTTAACAAACCTTTTCGAACAGCTCTTGTAGCATTTTAATTTTTTGTTTATTTCTTATTGTACGACACTCCAAGATTAAGTAAAAAAATCAATTTTAGATAGGTGTTCAGTTTTATCTAATCACATCTTTCCGATATGCCACAAACCGCTAAACACGACAGACGAAAACAAAGCCGGCCTTGCCAGCGAAGGCTGGCAAACTGTTCGTCTATTTCTACCAGATAATGCAACGCACTCCTCACCCAAAGATATTCTGCCTTGATCGCATGCAAAACGAAGAAAGTTTCGTACCGGATCAGCCTCCTGTTTCTGCGCATCGATTTATGCGGAACGAATTTTAATTGAATTGAAAATTGAAATGTAATACCTCTAAAGCCATCCCGAACACTCTGCGGCCGTCACTAGGCGCCTGCTTTGTTTTTCCGTTCCCCGATGCAGAAAAAAAAACATTCAACGAGTGGCACAAGACGCGTCTTGCTGTCGAATTACTATACCAAGTTAGCCATGCAAGCAGGAAGTGTTGCCGCGGATACTAAGATGGGTGGATTTTGTTTTGCAGGCGGACATTTCTGCTACGGTGGAACTGAGGGCGGATTGCACTTGGTTAGGAAATATCTTCGTTGGGCTCACTCCACTCCACGTGTGTGAGAAAGTGGCAGGCCGCATAACTCACCGTGGCTTTGTTTGAGGGATTCCTGTTTTTTGCATTGTACATAGCGCGTGTTGCCAGTTGTGCAACTGCATTGATAAAAATATGTTTATAAGTGCTAATAAGCGACTGATTCCAATACCGATTGTTGCATTTGAGGTGGATTCCACACGGAATCGATTCAGAATTTCAATCAGGTTTTGAAATGGGTTTAACCAGGTTGAACCACCAGCTCTGCCCAATTGGCGAATTAGAACGACTGACAGCTTTCTATAACTGACCAAAAGGGATGTTAGTAGTATAAATGCACCTGTTCACATCTCTGCCTGTGGCCAGCGAATCACAAACGGTGCTCTGGCAACACGGGCCACATCACAAAACACGGAAAAAACTGATCTACACGGCATGTTTCGAGATCTGAAACTCAAGCAAACACACGATGAAAGTTTTATTGACCACTCGAGCGTCATCGTGACGAGAAGTCGTTTAGTGAAATCTATTATCTTCGCTACGGTGGGCGGTGAAAGGGGTGGTGATGGTGTTCCCCTAGCAAAAGGAGACGACTCGAATCAATTGATCCAACTTTGTACAACCCCTACTATACATTCGCGTATACGTGTTTGGAAGTATCAAGATAAAACTAGCGAAACAAAAAAAGTGCTCATGCAATTTAGTTTCGCAACGCGTCTTCGATTGAACGACGCTTCGCGGAAGGGATGGAAGTGAAAGAAAGCGGATCGTCCATTGATTTAAGCATCGAAGTATCAAAATGATACGCAAAATCGATCAATCAAAGCCTGGCCACCTTGCGGCACGTATAGGAAAACTAGCCACATACGACACGGAGGCAGATGATGACTATGATTACCTTCCAATTTCCAAACCGTAATTGGATTTAGATTGCACTTTTAGTTTTCAGCTTTGTTTTTTGCTTGTTCCTCTATCTCACCGGCTGACTGGTACGGAATTTCATTAATACCAATTAGTTTGTGTCTGCTATTTTCTTTCAAATTCATTGTTTTAGTTCCCTATCCGGTTCAACTTTTCAATTTGAAAGTGACGGATTAGACCAATTCAGATTGTAATTTTGTTTTAGCTACAGTTTAAAAGTTCATTATCAATTCGACACTTTTCAGTTTGCAACTTTAATATTTCATTTATTCAAGCTAAATTTTCAATTTGGATGGTACTGATTGTCGTGAAACGTTAGCAAATACATTTTCGGTGAAATTTTATCTAGTTTTCACTGCACTTTTTGACAGTTTGTTTGGCTACATACTGCAAACCAAATTCAAAGAAGCGTTTGTAGTTCAAACAAGTGCGCTCCACTGCAACGGTTTACCACCCATTGAAGACCCCATCAGGGTTAGTTCAAATGACACTGTTATTCAGACTTATAATTAACTTCACCGAATTTGAATTCATGATAATCTGCAATTTGGAGAAATAATAGCTCACGCGACTTAATTTCTTTCAACGATCAAGCTGATGTTCGACCTCTACCCGACCACCAACTGTGCACAATGTGAAACGATGGATGCCAAAGACACCTCGGCGCACAACGAGATACAAGTGCATTGGGGCCTTCTTTTTCGCAAATGAACAATTTGCATCTATTGCGATGGACTTCATTGAGCACCGACAGACCAGGGCGGGTTTGCCAAAAGACCAAAACAAAAAAAAAGCAGAAAGATTTCATAAACTGATCATGAAACTAATTGGAAAAAAGTATACACACCGGATTGAAGAAAGACAATAATTACGGTCAGAGCCGGATTAATGTGGGGCATGGCCATGGACCCATGCAAAAATCCCATCTGGCCTTGAATGTGTTAAAAAATAATTTTGATAACCGTATAATTTCCATTCAAAAGAAATACAGTCAACTTTAGTTAGTTGAACCAACACCTATGTCCAACTAACGAATTTTATTTGATAGTTACAACTGACAGCTATCAAATACTGTTTAAATGATACAGATACTGATGAGTCAAATCTACTCATTTGTAACAGAACCGTACCTACTTAAAATGATTCAAAGTAAATTTTTAAGTTTTTTGCGAGAATGCTTCGTTACGGTTGTGGGTTGACGAATAGGAAGAACTCAGATTTTGTAAATAGTACACCGCCACACCGTTATTCTCCATCTACCGTTCGAACGTCTACTACTCGTATGTTATTGTACTTGATATGAAAGATATTGGTAACTCTGACGTACCGCCGGCTTTTTAAAGCAAGCTCGCTTTACGTATGCTGCGATAGAGCAAATATAAATCCTATATAATGCTAATGTAATGAGAATTATATTTGGCATATTTCATTGCATTGGAACATATGTACTAGGCAGCAAAAGTAGCGCACTTGTCGTGAAGAATGAGGCAAGGTACCTACGTTCGAGACTTACTAAAGATAAGTGTCGTATGATCCCGGACCATATACGCCCTCAAGTGATCCCCAATATATTTTATAATAAATTCCGAGAAGTCGACTGTGACAAAATGTTCTACACTGACGGATCAAATCTCGATGGGTCCACTGGCTTCGGTATCTTCAACAATACTATCACCGCTTCATTTAAGCTCAATGATCCCGCTTCAGTTTACGTCGCAGAGTTAGCTGCAATTCAGTACACCCTTGGGATCATCGACACTCTGCCCACAGATCACTACTTCATCATTTCGGACAGCCTCAGCTCCATCGAGGCTCTTCGTGCGATGAAGCCCAAAAAGCAATTCCCATATTTCCTGGGGAAGATACGGGAGTCCTTGTGTACGTTATCTGAAAAATCTTATCAAATTACCTTTGTTTGGGTCCCCTCTCATTGCTCTATTCCGGGCAATGAAAAGGCCGACTTATTAGCAAAGGTGGGCGCATTAAATGGTGACATATACGAAAGACCAATCTGCTTCAACGAATTTTTTAGTATTTGTCGTCAGAGGACACTCAACAGTTGGCAAACCTCGTGGAGCAATGGTGAACTTGGACGATGGCTACATTCGATTATCCCAAAGGTATCAACGAAGCCTTGGTTCAGGGGGATGGATGTGGGTCGGGATTTTATTCGTGTAATGTCCCGACTTATGTCCAACCACTACACCTTAGATGCACATTTGCGGCGTATTGGGCTTGCGGAGAGTAGTCTGTGCGCTTGTGACGAGGGTTATCATGACATCGAGCACGTTGTCTGGGTATGCGCCGGGTATTTGGACGCCAGGTCTCAGTTAAAGGATTCCCTTCGGGCCCGAGGTAGACCACCCAATGTCCCAGTCCGAGATATGCTGGCAAATCGTGATTTCCCCTATATGTCCCTTATTTATACTTTCATAAAAACGATAAATATCCCAATTTAGCCCCTCTCTTTTTATTTCTCGTTTTTAGAAGTTTTCTCTTGCCGTGTGGAACCGATAAGCTTCAGACTGCCACTATGTAACCGCCGTCGCCCTTATCGCTACGGAATCTGAAGCGAGAGCGACTCGAGGTCCGAAGGATTCCCTTTGAAGGATTCCCCGCGGGTCCGAAGAATACCATCCGCCAATCCGACCTACTAGACTGAGGCGCAAATTTGTTTCGCTGATCTCCCGTTTGCCCGAAAGTTGCAAGTTTTGCTCTTCTCTACCGGTCACCATCTACGCCTTCTCTCCCCTGTCCTTGATACAACTACTTCTACACCGATTTTGGAAATGACCAAGCATAAGTATCCGATAAAAAATCAAATTTGTATTCCGTATTCCTAGTTTTAAGATAGTTGTAATTTCTACTCTTTGTTAAAACTATTGTCCCCCATCTTGTAAATAGAATTGTATCCCTAGTTTTAAAACATCTGTGAAATTTTTCATAAATATTTGTTCCCCCTTTTGTGTACCAAACTATATTGTTAGTTTTAAGATAACTGTAAATATTTCCTAAAAAACTATTAGTATTGAATTCCTTGTTTTAAAATTTTTCATAAAAAAAATCTTTTGCCCCCTCTTTTATATATAGAATTTTTTTTTCTAGTCTTAAGATAGCTGTAAATTTTTTCTCTTTTTTAAAAAAATATTTCAACATTGTAACCTCCTAGTTTGAAGATATTCAAAATGTAAAAACAAAAGAATTCGGCACCGCCAAGCTAACGCATTTGTGCCTATCAAATAAACGAAATGAATAAAAAAAAAAAAAGTGTCGTATGAATACTGTATAACGCACGTGAACCAAATTCCGTAAAGGTTAAAATATTCATTACAATGCATTGCGAGGAAGCATAGTTCTAAACAGTATTTTAACTATTGGAGAGGCGTTGCGTTTCATCTCCCATCAGAATCCGACACTAACTTAGTGACAGGACTAAACTAGAACCGGATTGACGCTAGCTCCAAAAACGAAAACACTATTTATGTTTCTGAGCTAATCCCTGGTCCTGCGTGTTGTCTCGAAGGAAAAGCAGGCGCTAAAATCTTGAACTACATTATAAAATAATTGGAATAAGTCAGAAAATAAATCAAATTCAGTCACTTTACAAAATTCTTGTTCGCAAGTCGAACTTAGTGAAAAAACCAAAGAAGCATAAAACCGAAGTTTCACAAAAGGTTCCAGAAGACCACGCTACTGCGCTGTCAGCTGACCATCCAGATTTATTGACAATAGATGGCGTTGTTCTCAAATTTAAAATGCATACAAAAATCAATAAAGTACGTGTCTGAGTTGTACGACACGAAAATTTGAAATCCAATTGGAAACGTAGTGAATCATTGCAAAATTTTTCGCTCGTTTTCTAGTAAAGTGGTGTGAGCTAAATTGATTATCATCGAGAAGACACAGGAGTCGGGCATGGCGTAGTGGGTGAATCGATTGCCTTGTACGCGGCTCATCTGAGTTTAATTCCCAACCCCAGGCGTAGGGTTGGAGATTTTTCGACAGAGACTTTGTTTTTAAAACGAAAGAAGAGGGTCAAAAGTTCAAACTTCTATAAAGGGCGAACACGAAATTATTGCGACACATTCAACAGGGCATAACTTTTTTACCATTGGGTAAAAATCGACCAAATTTTGCACACTTTCTCATTGATGTGTATTGTTTACATGCTGTCAAACTCGAAGTCGTGTTTTTCGATTCAACGAAAATGGAGGTGAACCTACGCGAGTCGAGAGAACAAATACTTTCCAAACACCTGGATTTCCTGACTTGTCGCACCGGCAGTTGGGAAAAATGTTGAACATTCACCATTCAACCGTCTCCAGAGTGTTGAAGCGGTTCCAGGAGCGGTTGACGTTGGACCACGGCAAAGGAGCTGGAAGAAAACCGGGAACGGAGAACAAAAAGACGGAGGGAAAGGTGAAGCGGATGATTAAAGCAAATCCCAACGTCTCAAGCCGTGATTTGTCTAAAAAGATCGGCATGTCGCAGAGCTACGTCCAGAATGCAAAGAAGAGAGCTGGACTACATACATACCAGGTACAGAACTTCCCAAACCGCGATGAGCGGCAACAATCGACGGCTAAAACTCGGGCACGAGAAGATGCTGACAAAATATGGCTGCTGTGTGGTTGACGACGAAACGTATATAAAAGCCGATTTTAGGCAAATTCCGGGATTGGAGCTTTCACCGGCAAGGGCACGTTCTATGTGGACGACAAATTCAAGAAGAAGAAAATGTCGAAGTTCGCCTCCAAATATCTCATTTGGCAGGCCATCTGCTCTTGCGGACTGAGGAGTGAGCCTTTCGTGACAAAGGGCACAGTAAATGGTGAGATCTACAAATCTGAGTGCCTCGAGAAGCGCCTTTTGCCGTTCTTGCAGCAGCTCGACGAATCTCCGCTATTTTGGCCAGATTTGGCATCATGCCACTATTCTAAAAGTGTCCTGGAGTGGTATGAGGCCAATTCTGTCCATTTTGTTCCAAAGGACATGAATCCGCCAAACTGTCCGGAGCTGCGCCCGGTGGAGCAGTACTGGGAAATGATGAGGCGGGAAGTTCGGAAGAGCCAGAAGACAGTCAAAGATGAGAAGGACATGTTAAGAAAATGTAAAAAAAAAACTGAGAAACTGGTACCGGATGACACTGTAAAGACTTTGATGGAGGGCATCAAGCGAAAATGCGTTCAATTTGGCACTCAAGGCTCCATCGATTAACTTTTCTTTTGATTTTTGAAGTAAATATATGTATAAAGCGACCCTAAAATTTTGGTTTAATTTTAAACATTATAAGAAAATTGGCATGACATTTTCGGTGTCGCAATAATGTCGTGTTCGACATTAATTCGAAATACAAAAAATGAGAAAACAACTACATGTCATACAGTCATATTCGGTGTCGGGAGAAATGCCGCAACAACACAAAGTGCCCAATTTAAGCCCGCCCAGTTTTGCGGTAAGCTTAATCTTTGGTTGAACTAGAATCACAGACTAACAGACATAACACTCGAAAGCAATGCTTCGCCCTCTTTAACGGTCATTTTAAAAATATTTGTAGTTAGGACTGTGGCCACATTTGCATTTATGGCGCCACTGACATATGAGCAAGCATATGGGGGATAGACCACTAGTGAAAACTTGTTCCCAAACCTGAGGGGCAACCTGCCAGAAAAGAATTTTAATGGCAGTGCAGTAATGTAGTTGTATATTTTGCCGTAAGCGGCTTTTAATTAGCATTGAAAACTAGTCGGTAATCACGCTGTCGATCTCTACTTTGTATGTGGGAATATAAACACGGTAACCGTTTATAAAATACTTGTCGTCAGTATTACAATTTGCTTGCTTTAGATAGGATATTACAGCGCGGAGCTTGTTTGGGCGTACTTTCGTGATATCCGTCGCGATTGAATATTTGTGTGTTAAGCTAGTCCGTTTATGCACGGTCCTAGAACCCGACACAAAGTAAAAAGTTGAAGAGACAGTAATTACGGGAGATCATCTATCTTTTCTCGTTGTATGACTGGATGCTACTGATACCAAATGACAAAATTGATAGCAAATGACAAGAAGAACTTTTAACAGCAGCAGATCATAATAGCATCTTTTTTTACTCGTTTGGGCGAAAAGAATATCCTGACGGTGTGGTGACAGCTAATTCAACTCATATTATGCACCATGAACAACAATCCACCAACCATGTCGCAGCTCCTAAAAATTGTTTCCTTAGTATAAAGTCTACTGAATATCCGTCCGTTTCCTACGCAGCGTCAGCTGATTTCACAGTCAAGCAGTCTTGTGTAAATCGGATTTTTCAAGCTACCAAGGACCGGAAATGTTTATTTTTTAGGTGAAGAAACAAATATTCAGCAAAAAATCTTTTCGAATTTTGCTACGATAGAGGTGGATTGAATTCCCCAATAAATCGTCTGCTCAGTTAATCGATTTGCATATACAGTCTCAAGAGAAAATGCTCCGTACGTACGCCTTTAAACACCTAGCATCAACTGATTTCACAGTCTTCCGAAAAATGCTCCGCCCGATGATATTACAGATAAATCTACAGTGATCTTAAACTTATAGCACAGACTAACAGACATAACACTCGAAAACAATGCTTCGCCCGCTTTAACGGTCATTTTAAATATATTTGTAGTTGGAACTGTGGCCACATTTGCAATTATGGCGCCACTGACATATGAGCAAGCGTATAGGGGATAGATCACTAGGGAAAAATTGTCCTTGAACCTGAGGGGTAACCCACCAGCAAATGAGTGCTTGGGATTGTGAATAAAAGGTGGAGCTAGTGTTCTGGGAACATTGCCGGAATGATGTTTTTGAGAGAATTCCCTCATAGTGTTATGTCTGTTAGTCTGTGCTTATAGTTTCTGTCCTGTTGGTACTCCATATTGATGACTTTGTTCGAAATATGTGGAAAATTTGGTTTTTCTGTGTCGCTTTCGAAAGATCTTGTGAGAATCAATTTCCGTAGGTTATTTATAAATGTCATACATACTTCGAAATTAGGAAGAAATTAATCACTCCGACTAATGTGTTTATTCTGCTACTTTTTTCATCGGTGTATTTCATGTCTATTGGGTAATAAATAAATAAAGAATACGTCTGAGTATCTGCAAGGGGCGTCATTCTCAATGATTTTTAACCAAAACTGCCTAGTCAAGCCAGTAAAACTTCTTATTTAATTATCTAGTCAGGGTGGGTGCAAAAGTGAGTGTCGGATTCTGATAAGAGAAACTCGAAATGCCTCTTCAATAACTAATTTTGTTATAGGTTGTGTGACATTTAAAGGGCAAATGGGGTTTTAAACAATTTTCTCCTTGCTGAAAAAAAGCCAATTGAAGCTTTCTTATAGCATCAGACTTTTAAGTTTGATATCGATTTATTGTTGCTATGTAGTAGCATTAGTAATGCAAACAACGGGCTGTCAATCTCTTACCAGTAATAGCACAATTTTTCCCCTTTCTGGCATTACTTTAGGACTTTAAGACTGCCATATATGCGGTTCTAAAATAGATATTAGGCTACGTTATAATGCTTATTTGTGACCAGGTATTAAAATTTCCATGTCGTTCGATTCGGTGTCAGGCATCTTGGATAGAGATTGAGCGAGCACACAGTGTGATGAATTCGTCCTAAGCTAGCAGGGAGTTTCTCATAGTTCTACGGAGTTGATGTTTCAGAGATTTCACCGCCGCTTCGTACAGATCGGTACCGATAGTAGTTATAAGACTGATGCTGAATTAGAATGAATTTGGAACTCTAAAAAAATCAATTTCTCTCCAGTTTATGTTAATTGTACATACTTCAACATTTAATGCAAGATTGTTGGAATTATTTTCGGCCAAATAGTGCAAACATGGTTCATTCTGTTCAGTACTACGGTAGTAATTGACGTTCAAAATCTCACGCTACTGTTCTGCCGTAATGTTTTTCTCAATTCTTGGTATCTAAAGAAACCCTAGAGTAATTTATCTTCCGAGCTAGTGGTTATTAAATTGAAAATTGTCCACACGAAGTGAACAATTGAATATGATTTAATGATAGGTCCCATACAGTCTGCATACCCTCCAACAATAGCAGACGCCACTTGCGTCTTTCTTGCAACAGATGCCCAGATGATAATCAGTCAAGTTAATTACTTCACTGGCTGATGTAGTCACCTCCTCACATCAATTAGCAACCAAGCATATTTATGCGGTACCGTAGTACTGTACCTTACCCTAGGGGACACCAGCTTAGAAAATTGCCCGTCCCGGTAGTTTCTCGCTAACTCATTATCCACATACCGGAGAGTGTAATCTTAGAGGGAGGTAAATCCCTTCGAAATGAAGTTATAATACAGTAATAATAGCTCTTTTAGCCGTAGGAATGCTCTGACTTTCGCGACCTTAAAACCGAGTTCAGCGGAAACAGCACCGCTCCGCGGAGGGTCGCATTCTCGTGTTGGGAAAAAACGGAGAGATTTATGATTTCGACCTGCCGGATAACCCGTAATTACCTTCCGTTCCGAAGCTTGTGTTCGCCATCGGTTCTCGATTGCCACGCGGGTACAATTCTTGATCTCGAACCACCGTCCAATAGGTCACGGTTGGAACATTGTTGCACGGCGAAACTTTGACTGCGCGATCGTCCATCAGAGCATATACGGTGGTAAGCTGGAGAGCGGGAAACAGCCGGCAGATATATGTTTGTGGAATACATGCATATATCACGTTCACGTATATACCGGCAGCCTCTTGGATAAGTATCGGCACTAATAACCATTCGCGGTAATTGGTATGCTAACCGATATACCGAAGCGCAACAACGAAAAGGAAGAAAGGAAAACTTAAGATCCAACGGCTTCCATGGTAAATCCCATCGAAATCCCGTATGAAGGTCTGCAGCTTGCGGCTATTCTATTTCGCTTCCCATTGCTATCTGAGAAACATATGTTTTATGTGTTCAACAGGCGGAAGATATGGGGCTGCCTTGCTTAGAAAGATTGCACTGTTCGGCGCATTTTTCCAAATGGGGGAAACATTTTGTAGCTGTTTATTTAAGAACGCTAAAACTATCGCATGAACTTGTTGAAGATCAAGGTTTGAACCCTTTAATTTTTGCACATTCACGAATAGCACAAAATGCGATGGGAATTCCACTGCAACTGTTCTGTCACACTTGATTTAATTGCGAGCTCCACGACGATGGAAAGGTAAATCAAGAGCTGACATTCGGCACTACCTACCTACCTATCTGTGGCAGAAAGCGATAGGCGACCGCCTCAGTTGCAGTGATACATATCTCAGCAACCATTGTCACACGTTGCCAGTTTAATTCCACGGGCACTCTTTCCGGCGCAAGCCTGTCATCTTTCTGGGTTTTCTGCAACACACATACACACAGTCTGAGGCTGATTTGTGGCTGCGCGGAAGAGTAACTTTCGACCAACCTAGCAAACGTTTCGTGGCTATGTTTTTTTTTTGCTTCTTTTGTTTTACCTTTTACCTACACCTTAAAGCCAAACCACCCAGCCAGTGATTCCAATTCACTTGCTTCACTTTTCTGCGCCTGGCCTAGGCTCTGATGCGGCAGCCACTGGATGGTGGTGAATGATGCTCTCGATTTACACACAAAAAAACAGGCATCAAGACTCTCGTCCCCGATTCTGGATTGTTTTCTGCTTTTTTTTGCTTCGGTTGCTTTTTGCCGATCGCGGTTTCCCAGGTCGAGCACGGGGTGGAGGCAAACGTTTTACGCTAGAGAGGAACGTATTAACGTACACATAGGGATGAGAATCGAAAACAAAACGCAAAACTGGGTGGATTTAGTTTTTTCTCACTTTGGCGATTAAATTGTGTGAGTTTTGATTGATATCTAATATACAAGCCCCGCTCTCCAATCCACTTTATAATCTCATGGGTGGTAGCTGCTATAAACAAATCAAGGTAGGCGATTTCTTCTGTCCGATTACCGAAACTGTATTAGGTTCTTTACTGGCACAGTTAACCTCACTTTTCTTGACAGTTCGCTTCTACTGTTTACATGGACTTAGAAAAAATTGTGGACGACTAGATTCGCTCGAAGCAAATCGTAAAGAATTTTTCTAAGTGCATGTAAACAGTACAAGCGAACTGTTAAAAATGCACACTTAGTTCATTTGTGACGTCACCGTAAAGTTTTTAATGGTTTACTCCACTATTTGAGACTAATGACATCTGTCAGTTATAGGAAATCAGTCAACCAGCCGAAATTTTATCATTGTTTGAACTTTTATGGTTCAGTAATGAAGATCTTTGATGTGAAAAAAATATTAATTTCTTTCACATTTGTCGATAACAGGTACATAATCGCAAGGTTTTGCACTACTGTTGTATTGAAACTCTATCGTAGCAGTTACAATGTACAGCCGAAGTATAGCATTATCAGCCCATCTTTTTGCACAAGCAAGTGAACCAAAGATGCTTTTATGATCTATTTCTGATTAGGCTTTTCACATATTCTTCGTTCCTGTTACTAAGAAAATAGGTTGCATCCTGTCATATATTCAGTGAAGATAGATGACCACATTATTCCTTTATTCAGACTTGTCTTTCAAATTACATCCGCCATGAGGAAGGAAGGAATAGTCCTTAATTTTCTACAGTTTTCACATTGGTCCTGGCTCTAGACCCGTGCATAAAAGAAATCTCCTGATATGGCCAAAATGATCCTAAAATAGAGGTCGAACAAGATTCATCATCAACGACTCCAAGTTTCCATTTAAAATCAAACACATTGAACTGGGTTCGACCGTATCCAATCTTCTTTCGAATCAAAGATAGTCCGCAAAATATTCTAATATTTCTCAAAACGCAGAAATATTCAACTGTGCCAGATATCTCGAAAATTCACTTTGATAAGCTCAGAATTGTGATATTTTGTCTAAAGCAAACAAGTGACGTTACGGACGACAAGACTTTTATATAGAACTAACGCGTTTACATACCCGCTCACACCGTTGAAATCGATGGTGTAGTTATCGATTCGAACTTGACAGATCCACGACTGAAGGACGAAATTGGTTGTTTCAAAGACCCCTTGCTCCAGTGAGCAAGAATTTTGGATGGCAATCGCACCGGACTGGACAAAATGGTGTGTCTCGGCAAACTAGTGTCGGGTGGCCTTTGACAAGAGTTCTTTGCGTCTTCTTCGACAAGGATCGTCAGCATGATCGGTTGTTTGTGCCGCGTGTCATACATACAGTATGGCACTAATTACAAGCAGTCGTTGTAGCATTTTTTCTCTTGAGGCGCCATCAATATCCCAACAAGAGGAAGCTCTGCCATAAATCTGAAGCAAACAGCACCGGGTCTTAGACATTTGAAAAGAAACAAGGAGTTTCCAACGTTGCCCATGTGATATTTCAATCAGAGATTCAACGCAGTGCGGGATTGTACCTAGGTTGGGTACCGGCAACTTTGAGATATTGCGAAACTCCTGTCAGCATCGAGTAGATCTCAATTTTCGCGGTGCAACAAGAAAATTATTATGTCGATGATAGTTAAGCTAGCTCAAAAAGGTGGCCTGCTTACTGTCCATGACCACATTTTCGTTCCTTAAATCACACACACATACAGACATTTTCCGATGAACTGAATCGAATGGTATGTGACTCTCAGCCTTCCGGGACTCGTGTAAAAAATAAATTTTTAGAGTGATTGCGTAGCCGTTCTTTATATGAGAAAGACAAAAACCGCTGCAAAACCGCATTGCGGAAAATGACAGCCAATTGAAGTTATCTAATAGCATGATTAGTGCCGATACCAGGTTTGCACAGTTATAGCGCAATATTTCGCCTTTTCTGGCATGATACTGGCATTATATCAGAATATATGGCTTAACGGCTTGTCCTATGCGATATCTAAAGCTGATATTAGGCGTCGTCGTTATAATATTTATTGTTTACTTGGGTAATTGCTTTTTCGAAATCCATATTTCTTCTGGATCCAACTCCGTTCCGATCCGCAGATCATAACATAAATCTACCTATACTATACCTCGCGTTGATGCTTGCTACATTTTTATTTTAACAACTACGACGACCAGCTTTACAATACAGTTTCCTGTAAAAGTTGCATTCTGTTAACACTATTTTTTGACTCTGGTCAGAATGTTACTGATGGGCGCACTGCTGAGTCGGTAGCATTATATTAAGTAAGCACCATCTCAACGTCCCACATCTTATTCCAAACATCCGTAAATACTACAACGACAGTTTTTATCCTGTTAGATTCTTGAGGACGGTAGACATAAGGCGCTTTTGGAAAATCGTCACGAAGCAAGAACTAGGAAGATGAGAGAAACAATGTAATGATCAAAAGGAATTTTATCATAAGGAGTCATAGTCACCTCGATCTAGTGAAAGATAAAGTATAGTTACTTTTATTCTTGGATGGTGATCGTGTTTCTTTTTGTTATAGGTTCATCGGGACAAGTGAAGTAGCAAAGTGAAATCATACTTGGGCTTGACACAGTGCTGTTGATTTTAAATATTGCCGTGTCCGTCCTTCTGTTCCCCAAGTGTAAAGATTTTTAAGGTGAAAGCATTTCAGCTTTCGGAAGTCATCTTTATACAGCTCTATCTTATCCAACATTATGTAATGATAACGTTCAACAGTCTAGCTGACGAAGCTTTATTGAGGTAAGGCATCTCCAATATGTCGTACAACTACACATTCTGTCAACTTGTAGTTGTTAGAAGTTCATTGCAAGAATAATATCGAAATATGGAGACGAAACTAGGCTTTTTCAGGAGAATGCGCGTGACACACCTCATTACTTTTTACCTGATGCAACAATACCAAAGGCTATCTAGATCTTAGACCACGTTATGTACATATCAAGACCAGATTTCCATGTGCCATTTATGAACAGAGCACTACGGAAAAAACCTACACAGGATCCACTATGAAAAATTCATCTACTGTAATTAAATCCCTTACAATTCTTTCCACATCATCAGTTAATTCGCAAATGATTCAATAGCCAGTGGAACTTATTCAGGTAACACCGAGTTCCGCTGCGAACTGACGAGGAAGGAATCCGGAAATTCTATTAGCTACAGAGCTGTCAGAAAGTAAGCGCGTCGCTTCAGTGTCATCCAATAATTCAACAAGACTGTTCCCCTGATTTTAATTAGAATTCCCTGGAAATTTCAGGTTATTCTAAGTCCAAATATATCCCTTGAAATTTCCTGATTTTCCATGTTATTTCCATGAATCGACACCCTGTCATATACACTAGACAACAAGTTTCCGAGATGACTAGGAACTCTAGCAGAAGTAGGGAACTCAATCTCTTCTAGTAACTGAACCGTACACTGAAAATTAAGTATCTGATTCAAGATTCGTGCGATCAAGAGCACGCGACAAAAAACGCCCTCGTAACCGAACACAATAACATACAAACGCTCGAGCCCTTCGCCATAATACGCAAAGACGATCATGCAATCGCTATTTACGCACATTTACGCCATAGCTCTTATAATCTGATTACCGCGGTCTGAAATGCGAACAAATGTTTATTCCAACGCGTTCGTAGAGTCTCTACGACCGCACATCTGAACCGTACACTTAATGTCACAATCAGAAATACGATCCGCCGCAATCGGCCTTAACTGCAATTGTAGCAATTGTATCACTTGTGTCGTGATTTAGTCTCTAGTGCTATTTGTTTGATCTCAAATGTCTAAGTCTGGGAGCTGTTTACTTCGAGTTTTTGTCAGAGCTTCCTCGAGCAGTCATATTTGGCGACCTCTCAAGAGAAAAAATTAAACTTTTTCAAAGGATCTCATCTGTCTATAGGCAGACGATCTCTGTCGAAGAAGACGTAATTAAATCCAAAGCAATTCTACCAAAGATCCCCCGATACGAGTTTAAAGGGACACACCAGTTTATCCCTTCCGGTACAACTACCATTCGAAATCCTTGCTCACTGAAGTAACGAATTCTTGAAACAGCTAACCCTGTGTTTTAGAATAACAAAATCGAATCGGTGACCACACCGTCGACTTCAACATTGTGAGCTGGCATGTAAACGCGGTAGTCCTACATAAAAGACTTGTCGCCACTAACGCCAGGTGAAATTTCACATTTACAAGCCTGCCTGCTAAAACGTCATTGTGAAATGTGCCAATCTATAATCTATAACATTACGCTTATCAATTACAATCCATAATTGTATAGCTCTGAAGACTGAAAAAAATCTCATTGACTACACATTCATTTTCATTACCGTTGTTAGAAAAAGTTCCATCATTTTCGAATCAAAACAAACCCATTCTTCCTGAAACGCTTAAGAAAACCGGATAATAACCCTTCCAGTCAGAACCCACTAACAATTATCGACTATGATCGATGTGCAACACGCAACTTCGCCGCCTGCTGATGATCGCTAATCGCATAGCGGTCAACGCTAAACCAGATCACCTCGCAGGCCCGCTCTGTATGTTCAAATATTCATACGCTCATCCGTACGAGCATTTCTCGGGTAATACAGACTACCGGGATGCGATGAGAAGCAACAGGAAGGAAGAAGCTTCAGTATTAAATTGTAGGTATATGTACTTATTAGAGGTGCAGCAGCTGTGCTAAGCAAAAAGCATACTCTTAAAACCTGCGATCGACCTGGAGGAAAACTTACCGTTCAGGGTATGATGATGGATGAGGGACGAAGAAATAGAAGATCTTCTACTTCTTTAGTCGTTCAAACAAGTTACTCAGGAAGCAATGCAGTGCTCCGTTTTACAGCATCGGTTTCCTCGGATGCAACGTTCCAAAGCGAACGAAAAAAAACACTGTTACACCTCGCAGAATCTGTTCCGCTCTCGGCGTCCTCCTGTCAATCACACTTCTGCTTACGATTTCGAACTAGATGTACTAGATTCACGGTCCTGATCTTGACTCAGGCTTCTTGTAGCCAACTCTATTATTGATTGATTTCTATTTTTCTCAGATTCCCATTCACGTTCCGGTTGGGAAAAAAAATCTCTTAGCAATTTTCGTTTGCTTTGTTGTTGTGCTTCTTCGTTCAGCTGTTCGAAGCACATATGCGACCGATTTCTCCCGTTACAACATTCACCTTTCACATTAAGACACTAAAACATTCCGAAAACTGAACCGAGTCCTCTTCGTTTCTATTTTCCAAACTATTTATGCATATTACAGCGAGTGACTTGATTCAAGCAGACGGCGAACTTCTTTTGTTTTCAAACCAAAAACTATCCCCCGCACACTGTGATCAGCAGCAATCCATTACACATCGAACGGCATTTGTTTTTGTTCTCGGCCCTTATACGAGAGGAGGTCACACACTCTCAAGGCTCGCGACAACGAGCCTCAAGATTCCACCGTATAGCGATCTCACACAGCATCATTAACTGCGCACTGCTTCCTTCACCTCTCTCGAGACAAGGAACAACACGAACAACAATCAACAGGTCCAAACTCCGTAGATTATAACGGTATAGCTGCGAAGCAGCCAAGGGTAAGGCGCATAGCCACGCCGCCACCACGCGCACACACCAACACAACACACAACACACCAGACCAGCTGAGCTGATCGAGAGTGGTAAGAAAACAGGTGCACTTTACTACACTGCTCGTACTCGACTGAGCGGCGGAGCGCGCCACGCCACGACGGTACGCGGCTGCAGTCGGATCGGAGTCGTCGAAGATGTTCGGAATCGTATCGTCGTAGCCGTTGTAGCATAACAGAGTATGTAGTATAGTGACAGTGGAGCCCACTCTCCGAACCAACCCCGCACACAATCGCCTCTGCGGCGGCGGGTGAAAGGAAGAACAGCGCGATCCTCCTAAGCTGCGCTCGCTGTTTACGGAACGATCATCTGCGCGGGTATGCTGCGAGAGAGCGAAGTTCTCTCTCGATATTTGGGAACTTGTGTGCACTGACAGGTGAGCTTTGGCTTGAAAGCTTGAAAGGTAAACTTGGAAGTGATGCTAGAAATACTAATTTCCAAAAAATTGTCGCATTTACTTTCAAAATATTAATCACTTCAATATTAACTGATAATCTGTAAATACATACTTTTCGTTTTACATTACATAATTCCTTTAAATTACAACTGAAAATCGTGTAGAAATTATAACCTATGTAACTACCTTTCATACTCAACTAACGTGGAAAAATTTAAAATGCTGGTTGAATTTTTAGTTTTTATATTGGATGGGCTTGTTTTGTATTAATTCGAATGATAGATAAAACACACGCTCCACTTACATTAATTTCAAAGTTCGGCATTGGTTGGTTTGAGCTCTTGACTTGCTAAAGGCATTTGAATCCAACTGGAATAATTGAACGTAAGACCAAATTTTCGGTGTGACGAGCTCCCGAATAAAATTTGTAAACGATATAAGAAGTTACTAGTCAATCTGTCGCCTTCTCAACATAATACCTATTATCATTTCGTTGAGATTTTCGATCGAACACCAACGATGGTCTGTTGTTACGAGATGTTTGATAACTGAGACTCTTAAAATTTCGGTGAAAATCAGTAAACAAATATCACTTTACTGAGATATCAGTTTCTAAATTTACTAACTACACAGCTGGGCGAAAATTGCCAAACTGAATCGAGCGTGTGTAGCTGGCCAGACTACGTTAATTTAATTGATAAATAAACATAATTCAAATTGCCTTCGAAAGAAACTGTTTAATGCAACGATTCTCAACCTGGGGTCCGTGGGCCCTTTTGGGTCCGTGAAGTAGTTGCTGGAGTCTGCAAAGAAGAATTTCTTTTCCGGATGTATACTATAATTTCAAGCATTTTTTTCGTAATAGACCGTGGTCCGCAACAACCCAGAGTGATTTCAGAGGGGCCCGTGCACAGTGGTCGGAAACAGCAAAAACGTGAACTTAATTCACTAGCGGCTAAACCATTGATCTAATTCACTAGTTGTCTTCGAAAGAATTATTCACATAAATGTTCCGCGTAATACTATTACAATCACAATTTATCATGGTCTACGATGGAAAAATTAAAAAAAATATCTTCGTTTCCTGAAAAGATAGAGGAATGGTTTCTTCGGAAACATTTTAGATCTATCCAAAGCAAAGAACTTTGTCGAAGAAACCAAAATTCTAAGTCTTACTGTTATGGATATATGAAGTATTTTTCATAATAACCCCCTTAAATTTGTTTTTTTTTGGCATAACTTTTTTTAATCAAATTCTATAACTACACAATGTTCAAGACAAACATAGAACAAGTAAAATTGCATATTTTTGGCAAATACTATAAGTAGATATGACATGTGCCTTCAAAGTTATAGCACATTTTAACTTTTTTTTTTACTCTAACTTCAGCTACGTGTAAGGGGGAAAGGAGCAAACCAAAAAGCGGAACTAGATACTTTTTTTAATGGTCAGAGTAAGTGCTACAAAGTAATGCAGGTTTGATTCGTGGCACTCTGCAACTTTTCAAATACGGTCAACTTGTATGATGACATTTTTTACTTTTTCAATATAAAAAAATCAGCTTTTTTCTTACATCGAGGGATTGTATAACCAATTGTTTATATATATCTAATTAATTAACTAAAGTTGGTATGTGCAATACAAGATTCTAAACTTTGGAATAGCGAACCATAGTGCTAGGTTGATTAATTATTTGATTCGGAATTCCCACCAAAGATATCATTCGGCTTGATTTCGATTTATGTATCATAGTGCTGCACAAGGTGCTTAGAGTTCTAAGGTGATGCAGCTGACTGCGAGGAAGAAAAATGACAGCGAACAACTTTGTTTACCCTCTGAAATCAAAGCAAACATATGGAGAGAACTAGTAAACAATGTTGTTATCTGACGTTTCTAAAACCAATATGGCTGATCAGCGTTTTTGAGGATCGTATCACCTGAGAATAACAACTTCTTGGTGCTGCATTGGAAAATACATCTGCTTCCAGAGCATTCTTGGATTGTGTCAAATCAAATGACACATTTCGGATTTTTCGACTTTCCCTAATTTTGTGATAGAGCATCTCCGGGGTTTTTGGTTTTGAGTAGCTAAATTGGTTTATTAACATCAAGTTTGAATTTAAGTGGATTATAAATTCGAAAAATGTCTGGCAACGGCGATAATACAGGTACGCTTAGAGAAGTCTTTCTTGTATGTAGCCCAAAAACTATCAGTTATTCGATTATTTATTTTAGTTTTGTTAAAAAGACGAGACTTATTTAACATTTGGTGGAATACTGATGGAGATGCTATTGCTAAACATCGTAGAGTATACGAGCTAATAATTGAAAAATATAAAATTGAAACCCCCGTAATACCCAATGTAGCAAAGGAACTACATCAGCGCGTAAGGCACGTAACTAAACGGTTCGCAGCGATGCGTTCGAAACATAAAAGAATGGCAAATAAAATCTTGTCAATATATGATAGCTACTTCGATGAGCCGTTTCAGGTACCAAATCTTCCGACAAGTTCTGAGATGAACTCTCAGAAAAACAGGCGGGGCCGTAAACCAGTATCTTTCGAAAATAGCTGTGAAACAGTAAAGAGAAGAAAGACAGTTGATCTTCGTACTACATATAATACACAGCAGCTGTTATACGCTAGTAAAATGCAGCTCAAAAATCCCAAACAAAAAAAATCGCTAAATTATTAATTCAGGAAGTGGCGGGTGACTACAATCGTTCATCGGAACCGAGTAACGAGAGTGACGTTACTGCATACAGTGAGTTTGAAGCAGTGGCTTTGATAATAGATTTAGGTTTAAGTAAGTCCGACTACAAAACGTTGCGAAAGCAAGCTTTGCAACGGAATTGTAAGCTATATCCTAGCTACGACAGAGTGATTGCAGCCAAAAAAAACTGTTGCACACTAGATATCTTCATGAAGGTAGAAGAAACAGCAGCTGAAATTAACTTACAGACTTTGCTTGATCATACCGCGAAACGCATTATTGAAAGTGTTGACCTCAGTGTTTGTTCCACCGAAGAACTATCGAAAGTTACACTCACCGTAAAATGGGGATGCGACGGAAGTACTGGACATAGTCAGTATAAGCAAAAATTTTCCGATGAAATCGATACCAAAACAGACGCAAGCATATTTTTAACAGCCATCGCGCCAATTAGGCTTGAAACTGATGCACATGCCATCCTCTACCAGATACTGTCGGCCTCTAAGGCTTCAACTGATATCTGAGACGACAGAAGTAACATTACGTGAAAAGGAATACATTGAAGACCAAATACGAAACCTTCAGCCATATCAATTCATAATAAATGGCATAGTAATTCGAATCTATTATATTTTGCATATGACGATGATCGACGGTAAAGTGGCAAACGCCGTTACAAACACAAAATCGGCTCAGAGATGCAACATTTGCAAAGCCACACCAACAGACATGAACAAGATTGAAGAAATTTTACTGCGACCAGTTTATGAAGAAGCATTTCAGTATGGTTTATCTGTTCTTCATGCTAAAATCAGGTTAGTAATAGGAGTAAAATCTAACGCCATTCTTCTTTACTTGTATATATTGCACTGTGTGCTCTAAAAAAGGGCACAAATAATCTTTTCGATACACTTCCTGATAAATTCTTCCACAGGTTCTTCGAGTATTTTCTGCACTTGGGGAACAAGATGGATCTGAAAAAATGGCGGTACACGGGACTTGACACCGAAATTTTGAAACAACGAAAACAGCTCATACAACAACGCTTCAAGCAACAGTTGGGACTTATTGTTGATATGCCACGTGGGAATGGAGCCGGATCATCAAACGATGGAAATACTGCTCGTCGTTTTTTCGAGAACGCAACAGTATCCGCAGAAATCTTAGGTGTAAACTCCCAAGCAATTACACGTTGCTCAGCAATTTTACAAGTTATTTCCTCCGGACGAGAAATCAACTCTTCGAAGTTTAGGGACTACTGTCTTGAAACAGCTCGGATACTTGTAAAGTTATATCCATGGTTTTATCTACCCGCTTCAGTACATAAGGTTCACGGTGCAGATATAGTGAAATTTTTTAAAGTGCCTATTGGTCAATTATCTGAAGAGGCCCAAGAATCTCTGAATAATTTTATTTAGAGAGAGATTTAGACTAGACCACACGCGAAAAACATCGAGGATCACAACAAATTATGACCTTTTCCATCGACTCTTGATTTCTTCAGATCCACTAATAGCTGCTTTACGTGACAATTCAAATAAAAAAACACAAGAAGTTTTCGACGGATGCACAGTTTATGCTAGATTTAGACAACAGCGAAAGCGATTCGGATGATGAACGATAATTGCTGTTAATTTGTTAGTTAGGATTAATACCATAACCATAATACATAAGTATTGAAAACACTTAAAACAAACCATAGTTATTATTTTACCGCGAAATAAGATCCGATTTAATCCAACATTTTGATATTCATATATAAACATGAACGTAGATTTTATTTTAATATTGGAATGTCATACTGTTGCGCTTATACAAGCTGGTTTCCATATAGAAAAAGTAAAAAAAGGCATCATACAAGTTGACCGTATTTGAAAAGTTGCAGAGTGCCACGAATCAAACCTGCATTACTTTGTAGCACTTAGTCTGACCATTAAAACAAGTATCTAGTTCCGCTTTTTGGTTTGCTCCTTTCCCCCTTACACGTAGCTGAAGTTAGAGTAAAAAAAAAAGTTAAAATGTGCTATAACTTTGAAGGCACATGTCATATCTACTTATAGTATTTGCCAAAAATATGCAATTTTACTTGTTCTATGTTTGTCTTGAACATCGTGTAGTTATAGAATTTGATTAAAAAAAGTTATGCCAAAAAAAAACAAATTTAAGGGGGTTATTATGAAAAATACTTCATATATCCATAACAGTAAGACTTAGAATTTTGGTTTCTTCGACAAAGTTCTTTGCTTTGGATAGATCTAAAATGTTTCCGAAGAAACCATTCCTCTATCTTTTCAGGAAACGAAGATATTTTTTTTAATTTTTCCATCGTAGACCATGATAAATTGTGATTGTAATAGTATTACGCGGAACATTTATGTGAATAATTCTTTCGAAGACAACTAGTGAATTAGATCAATGGTTTAGCCGCTAGTGAATTAAGTTCACGTTTTTGCTGTTTCCGACCACTGTGCCGTGGTACGAAAAAGGTTGAGGACCTCTGGTTTTGAGGAGTTACTCCACTGAAGAGCACAAAAATAGGCATTTCAGGGATTTTTTACGCTATAAAAAGATGACTGGAGATCCTGTAAAATTGGAGTTATTATTTTGATCGCATGATGGCGGCGGTTCAGCACGGGCGAGTTTTGACGTTTCAACATTTCGGAAGAAATAGAAGGTAGAGTTTTAGAAAGATACCATAATAAAAAAATATACAGGAACTTTAACCCATATAATCCAACGATTCCACATATTGTTTCCGGATTGGATCATAGGATGTTTGTTAGGGTAGTAGCTAGTAACTTTCATTGTACTGAACGGAATTACACAATGTTTGTCTTAATCAATCAGAGAAATGTACTTGAATTTTCTATTAGATTTCTAAGTATGTATAACTTTCATAAATAGAGAACAATTGATTTTCAGAAACCAATTTTTATCTGTGCCATGATTGGTCAGCACTACTGGACCCGTGCACGCTAGCACTTCATTGCATTGTTAGCCCGCCTTTTCCACGACGTTAAACGTTTGACTTTCTCATCATTCGTTTGCCCGTCGTCGTTAGCAGCAGTAGCAGCAGAACAGGAGCAGCATGGTCCTGCGGTGGGAAGTTGTTCCAGTCACGGATAAGCATTGATGCCGGCTAGAAATCGTCAGTTTGCGAGACATTCGTCGCTATCAAATTCTGTTTTTGGTGGTAGTGCACCGGTGTTCATTGGCTTCGCACTTTGGAGCAGAAGTGTCAATGGAACATACCCAGTTTATAGCACTTCTGTTCGAAAGAAAGTGTAAAACCAGTGCGTGAAACTGATACACATCAATCGAAAAATCCAAGACAAGACTGAGCTACTGATCAGCAAGCTTCCCTTTCAGCTGTAGTAGCCCTACGAGAAACCAGAGAGCCCCTACTTGTGTGCTCGATTATGGCGACTGCGTTCGTTCGTATATAGTTGAAACAGCAACACGAAAATCATCAAACTTATTTTCCAAAAGCTTTGTGTTTTATAGTCAAGCTTTTCCTTTAACTTTTTTTTTTATTTAGGATGCAAAATGTTGGCTTTGGCGGTCGCGTCTTAATTTTTTGAACTAGAATTTTTCTAACATTTAAATATAGGGGCCCGTTTCAAAATTTTCGGCCGGAATTTTTAACCCGCTTTTTTGAACGCGAATATCTACCGCTGTACTGAATATATAGTTAGATGTTTGCGCTATCTGCTTGGAAAACAATTGAAGATTTTTTTTTCATTAGGTTCAATCTGCAAATGAGAGCCCTCTTTTTTCGCTTTCCCTTTCGATTATTACTCTAAAACCATAAAACTTTTTAAATATTTATCAGTATGTTTCGACCAAGATTTTTATTAGCTTATTACACAAACAGTTGAAGGGAAATCAGAAAAGTGATCAAGTAATTCGCAGAAGTGAAAGTAAACAAAGATAGGCTCTCTTTTGTAGATTGGACCTATTGAAAAAAGTCTTCAATTAGTTATCTGCGTCATGATTGTTCCGTAAAATTCGAGCAATGGACGAAGCGAGCGGTATTAGTTCGTTCGAATCTTCACCACCGCCGATGGAAGTAAACTGTTTTCTTTCGATGGCCAGCCCCTTTTGTGTTGGACGTAAACTGAACCAAGTACAAAATCGAGGGTCATATGCGAGTGCGGCATCATTCGTGTGTTACACTCGTGCTGGCTACACCACACACCACGATGTCTGGACGCAGTAATGGGAGAAAGGTGAAGGAAAAGCATCCCGCTTTGTTCGTGCCGGTCTCTAGTTTCCTGTCGGCCGAATCCTTCGTTTGCTGAGAAAGGGAAACTACGCCGAGCGTGTCGGTGGCTAGCACCCGTTTCGACCAGATTTAGGTCTGTGCAACCTAAATCTGGTCGAAACAACATAGAAAGAACTAACCTTATCTACTTATACTAGCTTTTCTCAACATTTGCATCGATTTCTACAAATGGAAAGCATATCGCAAAGGAACTCGCAGCCTTTTATTCAAGTTTCAACACGATAAGTGACTGATTCTCCGAAGACAGCGCAAAATATTGTCAGCTGAAAAAATCGTAAAATGAAAAGTTAGAGCACAAAAACCCTAGCAGTCAAGGCAATGTTCAATCATACTTCTACTCACTTGCTATACCTTGTCATGTTCCGCGGGGCATTCTCCAGTATGGCCAAGAGCAGTTTTGTATCCATTTCGACATGACAAGGACATCAAATTAATTGATTCAAAAAAACAGTACACACGTGACTCTGGGTATTTATCACCAAACGTCCCACTTGGTTTTGCTCCGCACACGTTACCTGCCATTGCTGTCAATTATTTCAGCTCGTGATTTAATCGCCCTTTAGGATAATGTTTCTGGATATGTCCAATCGAGCAAAGCTTAAGCAAGCTACATGCACAGAGAACAGACATCCATCTTCAGCATTCAACTTGTGTAAAATAAAAAATAAATAAACAACTTAGAAGCACAGAGAACAGACATCCATGATCGAACAAAAATATTTAAAAAACGTGTGTAAACATTTGAATTAATATACTAAAAACACTAGCGCCGCCACACCAACCTATCCCAACTATCTGTCAAATCGATTCCGGAACCGGTTCGAAATCCTGGATGGATTCAGCATGGAATCTAGCTCAAAGAAAACAACCGATTCCGACTCTATCGGTTGACGCATTTGAGCTGGAATTCATGCTGGAAGTCCGAATCGGTTCCGGATTAGTTTGACTGGGTAGAGGAATAACCGCTGTCAATTCTGTCGCACTCAGCCACAAAAAACATGACGACAGTAGCGCACCTTTTTTAGATATCCAAACTACCTTCGAAACCGTTAGAGATTTTACACAAGTTGAATGCTGAAGATGGACGTCTGTTCTCTGTGGTTTACACACGTTTTTTAAATATTTTTGTTCGATCATGGATGTCTGTTCTCTGTGCTACATGTCTAAGAAATCGTTACGCCAGTTGCCTTATAGCTACTCTAGGTGAGAGAAAACACTGGCCAAAAACTGATCGCCATCTGTTCACGGCATTCCAGCCTGTATATAGACAATGTTAAACTAGCTTACTCATATTTATTATCTATATTATTTACTAACCAAAGTTGTAAAAACCGAAAACATTTGACGAAGCAGACGAACGGGACGCCATGGTGAAAAATGCGAATAAAAATATTAACAAATCCAATGCACCAGAAAACGAAGAGCATCATTTTTAGGTAAAATTCAAGGAAGTACTGAAAACAAAGACGTTGTTATTGTAAAAATTGCTGTAAACAATAATAACTGTTGTAAATGCAATGTTTCTACTATCAATTCCGATGTGTGAATTCACCCCCGGGGGTAAATTGGACTATTGTAGGGAGTGAATTATGCGGGATAAATTTTAACTTGTTATCCTGACATTTCCGTCAGATATTTGTCTTTATATATTGTTTCTAAGAGAAGAGAAGACAATTGGCGATTTGCGGCAAAACCAAAATTAGTCTTGCGACACCTATGATTCAGCTCATGAACTGGCAAAGTGATACAATTTGCTTTTTTTCACCCGTAAGTGAGTCGTAGCTTACAACAAAATCTTCATTATCTTCTCGGAAAAAGCTGACCACTGCCAAAATATGAATGAAACGAGTAAGAAATTTAGTTTTATTTGCAATTATTCTGAAAGTACAGCCATTTGCAACTATTTGACTCATACATTTCTTCGAAATGTAATCGGGGTATTATTGTGGTCATGAAAAATCGTTCCATAAATAAAGTTCCAACTCGAAACCGAGACCTAATCAGCACCAATGTCAAACTCCTTTATATTTTGAACTACGTAGGAAATTCAGTGAAGACTATCGGAGAGAAGGATCGGCTGTGCATGATACAAAGCTGACACTTTCCTATTTGCCGGATATACTCTTTCCTCGCGTGATCTGGAAAGTTTCATGAATTTACACCATCTCATGAAGGTTTAGCTTAACTTAGGACGAACGGGAAATGCTGTTGCGGCGGCTACGGTGCTCAACAAATTACATTTCGAAACAGCGCGCACATAGCTCTGCGAATAATATTAGAAACCACTATGTTTTACACTATTTTCGCTAAATGTTTACTCATCATCTGATAAAATGATGATTTTCCTCCATTTTCATAAACAATTATCAACAAATTGATCGGTAATTTGGTGTTTAAAAGTCATTTTTTCCAATGTTTACAGAAAATATATGCACTATGACAGAACAGAATAAAATCAGCAACACTTTCCTTCCAGCGCTATCTGCGAGCGGTTTCAACGTAGAATCGCCAATCGCGTAGCCAATATGATCCAGTCCTAACCTCAATATTGAACCAGCTTCTGATTAGTCGTTTTGTCAGTCAAGAGCGTTCATAATATTTTCAAACGGGATGAAAAACAGTGCTGCTGAATTTATTTTGGCTACACTCAAAAAAAAGTAAACGTTATGCCTATTGATTTTACACATAGATTTTTGCAATTAACGGAGGCATATAGACACTATTTGCTGGCACATAAACCTAATGTGTGTATTTACAAGAAATATTAATCTTACATTCACATTTCATAACTATTAGGCACATAAAACCCCATTCTATAACAATATGCACATATAACTTATGTGTGTGCATACATTGTTTATACAGTTGAGACATAGAAGGTATGTGTGCGCGTGATAACAATAGCATTTCTTCTTCTTATGAATTTTAAGCGATTTGAACCAAATAGAATTAACGTTTGGATTTTTTTCAGTGTACATTTCATATACATGAACATTTCATGTAAATTGAATAAATACCCTGAATGACGATATAACCACGTGTATTGTTAAGAAAGATACAAATACACTTAAAATTCAATTTTTAAATGCAGCTAATATTGTGAATTCTTGACTGAGGGTCGATATTTGAGGTACAATTATTTTCAGCAATTGTGAAAATCATGCAAATGGAATCTGGCAACGATGGATGCTTATTGTCTTTGGAATTACGACAGGGCCTGGTAGATAAAATTAAGAAGAGCAAGAAGTCTGTTGTCGTCTCTTCTCTTAGTATTGTTTCAGTGTGTCAAGAGTTAAGATACTTGCTGAGAGTGCACTGTAAAAGTAGTGTGGGAAGATTGCAAATAATTCAAGCCAGAAGAATAGAAGTGGAGCTATTCTCGAACAAACATGTAGGACTCCCTGACTTCTTGGAGGGCCATTACGGCTGAGCTCTGGAAGCGTAGATCGGTTTCGAAATCCTACGCAATCTCACGGACCAGACGCTGGAAGGGCAACGGCACGCTAGCGGCATGACAGCGTGTCAGCTTCTGGTCGGAAAGATTGGGCTTCTTAACGCTACCAGTGGCTGGGGCAATTTTGCGGATGGCTGTCGTTGCTCATTGCTTGCGGGGAGCTTTCCCTATGGTGCCAGTGCTTGCTGGTAGTACAACGACATTCAAAGGAATGATGAGAAAAAGGGACTAGCCCGAATACACACTTCTATCGGTCGTTTTTAATGCCATTCCTTTCTGATACTAATACTAGCATAACAGGCACGAATATGCGTCCTTCCTCTACTATCCATCCAGTAGACATTATTGCTACACATGCATTTTCAATTTTTCATCAATAAAATTCTAACAATATTTTCAAGTTGACAAAGGAAAAAAACTTCGAATTAAATTTTAACATTTATCAGAACGAATTTTTTGAAACTTTCCCATTCAAACGTGATTTCGTTGAATATCATTAGATTTGAATTAACGCCCCGAAGTGTAGTCACGACACTCCGGTTATCTCACAGACATTATTTACGCATCTTTTTAAATGGCCGGAAATCTATCTCGCATTTTTTATCTAAAGCCAAAAATAAAAGAAAGAGTCTACTTGAAGACTTATTATCGTAAGCGTCTATTTAAAGACCAAACTCGACCCTTAAGCCAGCTCCCTGGTCGCACAGTATCATCTGTAATTACTATAATGGTAATAATAATTTCTTCTCATAATTCGCCTGGTCTGTCTATGAAAATACCATTCCTATCACTTAAAATACATGTGCTTTGACAGCTCGCAGTTTGATCACTCGCACTTTGACAGTGCGAAATCCAGTTTAGTGGGAATTAGGCAATCCATTAGACGTTTGTTTGACAATTCAGCGGTGGGTTCTGTCAACAAGTCTACTCCTGCGAACTGAAAAACTCGTCCGACAAACAACTTTGTTAGTCCGATTCGTTTGATGTTGGATCGAATCAACGATATTGTCGGACGTCGCACCCCTTGGAGTAACGTCAGAATAAGTAAACAAGAAATAATCAGAAACGTCTCATGGATTGCCTAATTGTGCAATATTCCGTCGAATGTGCTGCGACGAGGAATAATCTCTTTTGAAAAAATAAAACACGAACAGCAACGAACGCGTCAATTTCATACGCCATCGCATCAAAATGCTTGAAAGATGCGTTTCCAATTAAGCGTACAATGAGTCTCGAAAAAAGAATTTTTGTATCACCCTGTCCAAACAACAAATCGATCGAATGAATGAGTGCCGTTGAGTGACCGATTCGGCTTTTTTGCTTTTAGTACCAGCACATGAATCAGCTGGCTTTGACAGTAGGTAGCCAAATGAAAAATCAAAACAAAGAAACATCCTTCGATCTCTCGCCTGTTTTTTTGTCGCTCGAGCTCGCATATATAAATTTAGTATCAAAATAAATGTATGTAATACATGTTGAAGATTATCGTTATTAGTGGTAGTGGAATGGCAGAACGTGAAAGAAGTAAACGAAGTATTAGAAGCATACATAAACTGCACTTTACTTGAAACCTCCGTCGCCGCCTGGCTCAACTGTGATTTTGTTTACTTATTGCAGTTTGTTGAATCATCAAAAAAAACATCAGTCGTCAGCGATGTGAGACGTAAAAAGTTTCATTAAGCAAGTAACAATACTGATCAAGACTATTTAAAACGTTACGTTTATTATCAGAACAAAAGTCCACAACATGGCAACACTCGAGAAACACAAAACAAAGGTAATTAATTATTTTTTCTTAATTGCGCACTTAACAGGCTTCCTTTTTTATATCATCCAAAGAAACCGAAAGCCAAGCTTAAACCACTGGTTCTGCCCGAAGTCCCGATCGGTGAGCCACTGGAAAACGATGGAGATCTTTTCGAGCCGCTATCGGCGGTGGATATTGACTTTCCCAGTACTTCCACGTCAGAGGAAGCTGCTGCCGTTCTGATAGACGTGAGAAATTTAACACTAGAAGAAGTTGGAAAAGCAGAAGAATGCAACGAGGGGACGATCCAGCCGGAAGGTGATATCCAAGAGGAAGAGCTTTCCGTGGAAGCAACAGCGCCTACGGCGCCAGTTTTTGATGAGCCCGTGAAAGAGGTAAATCCTCTGCTAGCTTATACCGTGAAGCAGGAACACGTGCAATCGCTGTATCCAAACTTGAAGGAGTTGGTAACAAGTCCTGATAAACAGCTGCCGGCGGAGGTCGTCTCGCTGAAACCGTACACTCGCCAACAGTTGGGCCAATTCTACGCGGTGGATAACGAACTTCGACAGGCGGAAGCCTTCGAGCAGGAGTTCATCGCCCGAGAACTACAGGGAAGCGATCATTGCGGCAATCATCCGCTGTATCAGCTGCTACAGTGCTACGCGAAGGCACGAGCTGATTATAGCCTGAACCTGCTGGAGTGCAATGCACTTCAACACAAGAGTAAAAAGTTGGCGAGAGAAGTGTGGCTACTGAGGGAACAGACTTTTATCGGAACGGCCACTTGCGCTGATGAGAAGGTGGTGCGGGGGCAATATCAAGCCATGTGAGTATATCACCATCAGAATTCAGAAAACATTGTCAAGTTTTGGAGACTGCTCATTGGCAATAGTTGTTTCTTCTAGCGCATCACCATCTAATCAGTATCTCTTTCCACCAACAGGGTCGCGACGCTGCAACAAACCGCTCTGAACCAACTAACTGCAACCCTGAAGGAACTGGTGAAGCAGTCCTGCTTCCAGTGCAACCAGAGAGCCTACGAAGTAGATGCCACCCGGCTCAAAATTAACCAGAAAATCTACGAAACACTTAATCTGCACTCGCTTCTCTCGAATATGCCTAGCAACGCTCCCGTGGTACTTAATCCGAGTACCTATCCGACCGATCTGTCGGTGGCTATCGGCGAGCTGCGTCTGTGTATCTCGATTTTGTTTAGCTTCCTTCGAAAAGGCGTCACCGATAAACGGTTTCTGTCGGATGTAAAATCTTGGATCGGGAAACTGGTGGCCACTCAGTTACGGATTGCGAACACCCACGATCATCTGTTCGTGTTGTTTCATGTTCTTCGGAGTCCTAGTGGGATCGCAAACTGGGCCACTCGGATGATTCAGATGCCAGTCGGGGAAAGTTTTCTGTGGGGAAGTAGCGAATTTCAGCACGTTTTAATTGTAATGGCATCGATTCTGCTGCCTGTCAGGAAAAGGAATGATTTTTTGGAGAAACTGAAGGTAGATACGAACCGCTCGATCGATGTCGTTCAGGAGGAGATGTGGGCGATAGTGGACAGCGATGGGGAAGATTGTAGCAGTTCGGATTCGATTTCCGAGCTGAAGGAAGGCGATTTAGTGGCACTGATTGATCAAGTCCCTTTCGGAAGTATCTTTCGAGCGATGACCCAGGCTGACGAAAGGCTGGATGGAACGTTTCGGTTAAACGAGGAAGCTGTCACTGGAACTTACCTGTTGAAATCGATTGCGTTCGGTACGATTTTTGTTGAACTATTGGGAAACGGGTTGATCACTTACGATGCCGATCGCTACCGGCAGTTCGCCAAAAGGGTGGCAAGGTTGATCAAACACACCGTGTTCTATGTTAGCGACCTGTACCGGATCTTTGTGGAGCACAGGAAAAGTAGTCAGGTGCAAGCAGATCCTGCTCAACTGGGTAGAATCAGGTTGGAATTTGACATATTCGTCGTGCGTTCGGCTCACTACATATACAGATCGAGAAAGATCGGAACGTGGCAATATCTGACAGGTTTGCCCTTTGATCAGTTGAGCATCAACGCACTGTGGAAATTGTACTTTTGTCTGCATCTTAATGAGTTCAAAGAAGAGGTGATTTCTGACGTCAGCAGTGACTTCCAATCGGCATGTGTTGGCGAAGAGCGTCGAGAGACATTCCGAAATAGCTTATTGGAAATGCCTTCGGAAGATCTGTACTATCTTCTGCAGGTTTTCTCCAGCATGGCCTTGTCCAGGGAATCAACCGATGCCGAGTTTATTGAAACCGTAGCTTTGAACCTGGTGGACGTAAGTTTCTTTTTATTGAACTAAATGTAGATTGTTAATTAAAATTTTCATGTCAGATCGGTTACCTCAACGAATACACCAAAGACTTTTGTTACAAGGCGGTTAAGGATTTGCTGATCAACATCGTTTCCAAGTATCCATCGCTGGTGTCGAATCTTCTGCGGTGGCTAAAGCAAGAGATCGGCGCAGCTGACCAATCGGCAACGTACATCTTCAAATCACTTCCACTGGACCGGTGGAGGCCACAATGGGCAGACTTTGAACTGCTTGCCACGTGGATTCTGAACTATTCGTTCTGCTCGATTCAAAGCTCTACGGCGCGAGTGATTTTGATCCATCTGAACTACAACTTTGATCAGTGAGTAATTTATTTTTTCGAATGAAAATTTATTCTGGGTTATCATCCTCGCCTACTGTGATGTATTATTTTTGTTTCCACGACGACCTAAATGAGTACGTGGTAACCACGTGGTAACGATTATAATCCTGCTACAACCAATATTGAGCACCAGAGCAAAAAAGGTTTGCAGTTCGGGGAATGGGTCACGGGATTTCGCACGGAATTTGCGTCGGGATTTGATCGGGGAAAATTTCCCGCTGAGATATCTCCAAACAGTCAAACCAAAAACAGTATAAAACTTGCAGCGAATTGCTAACCTTATAAAAATACTATTTTCCCCGTCGGAAAACAATTTGTATTGAATTGTTCCCGACCGGATTTCTGTGTGGAGAGTTTTAAAATCCCGTGATGTTTCCCGCGGTTGGGTTTACACTTCAGGAAAACTGTCAGTTTTGTGTAGACTCATTTCCCGTCGCGGTATTTTAAATCCCGAGCTCCATTTAAAATACACAGGGACTCAAATCCCGTGACATGTTTTCCGAACTGTAAAGTAGCCTTAACCTTAGGTTTGTTCTAGTACACACTTCTTGTTTGTGTTAGTTGCAAGAAAAAGAATGGAGGATGAATAACGAACACAGAAACATTTTTTTTTTAATTTTGGAGTGCTTTCATAGTCTTCTGATGCTGAAACAAAATTCTTGCTTACATTATCGACTACATTGCACGTAATCATTATCAATCCTTCCAGGAACAACGAACTTTTCCTACCCCACGACATCCACGTCCGAATCGCTTGTTTAGTCACCGAGGTATACATCAAGCACGTTCCCGAAACTCTCTGCAGTTATCAAGGTCTGTCTGCTTCCGTGAGCAGTCTGGTGCCGGGCAAAGGTGCGCAGAACCAGTTTCTAGCTTGGTGCTGGAACATGGTTGGCCTTCTGCGACTGCACTGTATGGATCAAAGCCCGGCTGCCATCAACGAAATGATCAAAAATCCTGCTCTCATTCAGCGGCATGTACTCGAGCTGGAGAATGCTCAACAGATATATCAGGGAGTCACCGAGAATCGACCGCTCGCTGTCTATTTGGCTATTCTGATAAGCCAATGGGGACATTCCGTGCCGCAAATTTGTCACAAAGGGCTGGAGCAGATTCGACTATTGCTGAACGATCACCGCTACACGGTAGTTGTGCGCTGTCTGCAACTGATCACTCCCCTATTCCTAGAATGCCCCGATAGTTTGAGTCGTTGCGAAGCGTTCAAATCGATTCTGTTGAGCTTGATAGCGGCGGACCGATACTACGCTCGATTTACCAAGGATCAGTTCCAACCGGAATCAAGCACACCCGTTACCGAAATGCTAAATTGTATGATCCTCTCGCAGATCACGAACTACACGAGCTATGGACTGAACTCGCCGACGCTGCTAATCAACATCTGGTTACTTTGCCTAACTGAACTACCGAATTGGACCAAAGATTCGGCGGTTCTTGGGCTATTGGATGCCATGCTCGGAGTTGCTTACCAATTTCCCGATTCTTGGCACTCGATGAAGGAATTCTTCCGACCCTTCTATGTGGTAAGTGTCTTGTTTTTGAAACTATTTCTGTTCGTTGTTGACTAAACCTTTCTATTTTCCAGCGCTTCGAAGACATCAAAACCTGCAAAGCATCGGGTCTTCTGACCCTACTCGTCTCAAATCCAACCGATCTGTTCACAACACCATCAGCCTCCACCGTGTTCCTTTCGATATTCACCCTCGAACTAGAGTACGAGATTACCGAGATCCAGACTCGAATCTGGCACGAGATCCTACGTTCCATCGGCATACCAACTGTTTCATCCAAAGTGTCACTGGACACAGCCGTGAAAAAAGCCACCTCAATCCTAGGCTACCCATCGTTTCCGGCCAACGCCCTGACCCTGTACAAACTGGCCAACCTAGTAGCAACTAGTTCGATCAAAAACTACATGTACCCGATCGTCTGCCAACTATTCTTCACGATTTACCTTTCACGAATCCCCTTAGCCCATGACGAGGAACGGTTCGCTCATCTATTCGGCGTCTCCGACCGTTTCTACGAGTACAATGTGGGACTGATGAAACGAGTTAAGATAAAGCTGTACGAAGCTGAGTGTTACTACAATGCGGCCTCCGTAAGTGAAACGGACGAAAGCCAACTATCGTTCTACAACCATTGTACTAGATTGTTCAAGACATTACAACTGTGGCTGGAGGATACACAGCTG